>NC_056743.1:1513556091-1513743591 GCF_019279795.1 Protopterus annectens
TCCATTGAGATTTGAGGTGGAGTTTAATTTTCTTTTTGAAGAGAGATTTAGAGGGAATAGTGGTAAGTTCAGAGGGGAGCAGGTTCCAATGTTTTCCAACAGTGTTGGAAAAGAGGGAGTCACCAGCTTTGTTGTTTGATTTATCAATATTTACAAGTAGTTTGTGTGCAGATCTTAGGGATTTTAGGTTTTGGTAGGGGTGGATAAGGGTAGATAGTATAGGTGTTTTGTCAGGTTGATGCAGAATTTGATGGGCAATGGTTAATTGATTGATTTTAAGCTGGTGCTGAAATTCAAGCCAGCCTAGTAGTTTTAGATTGATACAATGGTGGGTTTTGAATGGGTTGCCTGTAGCAAATCTTGCTATATTGTGGTAAGAGTTCTCTAATTTCAGAAGATTGTTGTTGTGATAGGTTTGTAAATATGGGGGAGGCATAGAGGAGGGGAGAGATAAGGTGGGTTTGAGCAATAGTAATTCTAGAGTCTGGAGTGAGGAAAGGTTTGATTCGGTAGAGAGAGCCTATTTTTTGTTAGTATTTTTCAAGGTGTTGTTTATATGTGTATCAAAGTTAAGGTTGTTATCTATGGTAATTCCTAATAGTTTAGTCGTGAGGTCTTGAGATATAGGTGTGCCATTTTTAGATGTTATTGTAATGTCTATAGGAGGAGATTTACTGGAGGGTGTAAAGAGGAGGAGTTTGGTTTTTTTGGGGTTAAGTAGGAGACAGCATTGGGAAAACCATTCTTCAACAGAGTTAAATATGTGTTGTGTAAGGGAGTGAAGATTAGGTACTGTTGTGGCTGAGCAAATGAGTGTGGAATCATCTGCATATTGAATGCATGTAGCTTGTGGAACTATTTGGTGTAGGTCATTGATAAACAAAGAAAACAGAAGGGGACCTAATATAGACCCTTGGGGAACACCAATGGTAACAGGAAGCTGTGAAGATAGGGTGGATTTCCAGAGAACTGCTTGGTGTCGGTCGTTTAAGTAGGATTTGAACCAGTTAATGGGTTGGGTGTCTAGTGACATAGATTGGAGGATATTTATGAGTATTTGGTGGTTTACCATGTCAAACGCTTTTGACAGGTCTAGGAAGAGAGCTGAGGAAAGTGTGTTGTGGTTACGATTTTTGTTGATGGTGTCTGTAAAGGAGAGGAGGGCAGTGGTGGTACTATGGGATGGTCTGAAGCCATGCTGGGTATTAGAAAGTAAGTTGTATTTGAGAAGATGGTTTAGCAGTTGCTTGTGTATACATCTTTCCATGATTTTTGATAAGGGAGAGAGTAGGGCTATAGGGCGGTAGTTTGAGAATTCAGTAGAATTTCCACCCTTGTGAAGAGGGATGATATGAGATATTTTCCAAAGTTTTGGGACATATCCCTCTGTGATGGTTCTGTTTACAGTATGGAAATTGGGTAGGCTATGGAACTGTCTGCTAATTGCAAGTATTCTGCGGTAGTAAGTCAGCAGAGGGGTACAAGGTTTGAGTTTTTGATAAGTGAGAGTATGTAGGCTGTGGGGACAGGTTGGAAGAGAAAAGGGGGAGGTGGCTTTAAGTCATATTTAGATGTAACTGTGTCATTTGTAGAGAGTTGACTAGCCAGCGTATGAATTGTGTCTGTAAAGAAGGAATTAAAGTCGTTGGCAATTTGGTTGTGGTTCATTGTGTCAGAGCCTTGTGGGTTGGGTGTGGTAGGTTTACTAGGCTGTAGTAGTTCATTTATATTGGCCCAGAATTTTTGTGGGCAATTTTACAGTTTGCTGAGATTTTAGGTAATAGCTTTTCTTATCGGTCATTATGGCTTTTTTGGTCTGATTTCGTAGTAGTTTGTAGTGTTGGTAGTCTGTTGGGTTCTTTGTAGAGCGGGATTTGTTCCAGATCTTGTTTCTGAGTTGGATTTTCTGCTTTGTTTCTATTGAGAGCCATGGGGCAGATTTGGTTTTAATTCTAATAGATCGAGTGGGAGCGTGATGGTTAAGTATAGTTAGGAATTTTGCATTAAAGTAGTCTACAGCTTCATCTAGGGAAGGTATTTCAAGGGTGACCAGTTACAAGCATAAAGTTCATTTCTAAAGAGTTCCAAATTCAATTTCTTTTGGTTCTGTGTGTTCTAGTTATGCTTTGGGTAGGGGGGTTAGTTTTGAGCCTGATAATGTAGGTAAGTAAGTGATCACTTATATCTTCAGGGATGGTTCCTGTTTCATAAATATGGGGCTGATTGTTGGTGAGTATCCAATCTAGGATGCTTTCTTTATTGTTGGCTTTATTTATTCTAGTGGTGGAGGTGATTGTTTGGGTAAACCCATAAAGGTTAATGTGGCTAGTAGGGAGTTTGTTACAGCAAGCTTGCCAATCAATGTTTAGGTCGCCTAAGATGAATGTTTCTTGGGGTAAGTTTAGGGATAGCCAGTATAGGATGTTTTCGATGGTGGAAATGTTATTTCCAGGGGGGATATAGATGCATATGATAAAGATAGATTTGACTGAGTTAAGTTTCAGTTTGGTGATCAGAATTTCTGCATTAGAGTCCTGAGGGGGTTTTGTTGGAAAGTGGTTATTTGAAGGCTAGATTTAGATAGGATGGCTACTCCACCTCCTTTTTTCTCCGCCCTGTCTAGGCGTAGGATGTTATAGCCAGGAGGGGTGATTTCAGTGTCTTTTGTAGAAGGTTTAAGCCAGGTTTCAGTTAGGCAGATTATGTCGAAGGAGTAGTGTTCTAAGAGAGCATGCAGTTGTGTTATTTTGTTGTTAACACTACGTATGTTGAGGTTTGCTATAGAGAGTGAGTTGTGATTATTTGGTAGGGGACTAGTATTTGGGACTTGATTAACGTTCTGATTATTAGTGTAGCTAATAGGACCTGGATTTGGGTGAATATCTCCATCTTTAAGGGGACAGAGAAGGGTTTGAGAAGAAAGGTTTGTAAATTTGCTATGGGGCAGAGGTAGTCTTTTTGGATTTTGTTTGGTATATTTTAAGTGGGTAATTCTATGGTATTTCGGTAAAAGGTAGTTAGGTGTAGAAGTGATGTGGCATATGGCATCTCTTTGAGGCTGGTAATCCTCTTAGTGAGGTATTTTTGTGGCCTTTCTAGTTGTTGTAGATGTCTTGGACGTACATGCCAAATGGGCCATTGTACTCTATTATGGGTCTGATGTGTATGATGATATAAGTAGAGAGGAACAATGACCTCTTTTTTTCTGGAATTGAATCTCTTTGTGATGAGGTGTGCCATGTAGAAGGATTTCCTGACTACTGTGGCGATGTGATTATCAAAGGAAAGACTACTGTCCACCTGTGTCCCAAGGTCTCTTATCACACTTTCAGTGTTTAGTAGGCTATCGGCTATGTGGTAGTTCATGGGTACATTGTTTTTCCCAAAGGGGATGACAGTGCACTTCTTGCCATTAAGCTTGAGGCCATGACTTTGACACCAAGCATCAGTCTCAGCGATGCCCCTTTGTAGAGTATTCACATCATTAGGCGATTCTATTATGGCACCTAGTTTGCAGTCGTCTGCGAACTTCATTAGCCAAAGACCTGCTGTATTAGCCTGGACTTCTGAGAAGTAGATGCCAAACTAAGGGGACCCAGGACTGAGCCCTGTGGTACTCCACTTGTCACTGGTCTGAAGTTGGATTTGGAGTCGGCTACTTTCACTATGTACGTTCTGTCAGTGAGCCAGTTGGCCACCCGTCTTGTGACATAGGGATTTATGCCCAGTCTAGTGAGTTTATCTTTGATGTCTAGGGTGATTAGCTTGTGGTTGGATCTGACCAGCGAGGAGTTGACCTCTGGCGTGGATCGGTTGCCCATATTGATAATAATCAGGCCCGGGATATTGCTGCCACTGGTGAGGGCATGGACAAGCTGATCCAGGGTGTTGGAATTTATGAGTTCCAGAAAGCATTGAGCAAATGAGTTAGTACATGAGTTGTTTTCCCAATTGATGGTGGGGTAGTTGAAATTGGCCATTATTAGGGTATTGGGCTGTACCTTAATATTACCCAGTATATCAAGAAATGTGGAGTGGGCATCCTGAGGCATGGCGGGGGATCTGTAACAAGCTGCAACCTGGATTGCAGTCTTACCCAGTGTTAGTTGCACTTGGATAATTTCGGATGCATTATGTTGAGCAACTTGCCTGGAGGTGTGGATATCCTTAATGAATATGGACACACCTCCTCCTTTAGTGTTTCGGTCCACGTTAGGTGGCTGATAGGTGTGGTATGAGTTATAGACTAGTAATGCAGGGGTGCTCTCTGGAGCCCTGAACCAGGTCTCCATCACTGCACAGATATCAATGTTATCCATTTTATGGAGTACCTCGAGTGAGTGCATTTAGAGGTTTAGACTTCTAGCATTGTGTAGCATTACCCTCAGATTTTGTTTGCATATACCTGCTATGGTGGTGAGTTTGTAGTTTGAACCTTGCCTAAAAAAGGCACTATAGGTGTGCCAAGAGCCTTAGCTAGTATCCAAAAGCCCAGGGGTGACAGGTGCAGGCCATCTCTGGCAAAGCATTGTGGTCTGTCGATCATGATGTCCCAGGCAGACAGACACTGGATCCCCTTAGATGACACCAGAAGCTTAGCCAATTGTTGAAGTCAATCATTTTGTCCTTGTATTGTGGTATCATTCTGGGTGATGGCAGGATGCTACTCAGGGCTAGGGTCATACCTGCCTGGGCTACATGATCCGAGATCTCCTCCATGTCTCTTTTCATGTAGTCCAGGGAGATACATCTTAGGTCATTCACATCAACATGGACAATGACAGAGTCATATTTGTACTTGTTGTGGAGAGACCTGAGTGCTTGAATTATGTGGCAGATGCTGGCACCCGATAGGTAGCTGACAGTAACTTTCTCCTTGTTTAGCCTGGTGAGTGGGACATCAGTGTGCCCGACTACTATCCTAATTGTGTAGTATAGTTCTCATATGTATGCTACAGCTGTGTGACAGTATCATAATGGTGTAGTGCTCATGTTAATGCTGCGAGTATGCACCACTGTCCTAAATGTGCAGTGCTGACATATGTGTTACAGTTGTGTGCCACTATCCTAATGGTATAGTACTGGAATGCATGCTATGGCTGTGTGACAGTATACTAATGATGTAGTGCTCATATTTATGCTATTCTTATACAGCACTATCCAAGTGGTACAATGTACATATTTACTTTACTGAAGTGTGACAGCATCTTAATAGTGTTGTAATGATATACATGTTACATGTGTGTGGCAATATCCTAACAATGTAGTGGTCATATGCATGTTACAGCTGTGTGACAGTATCCTAATGGTATAGTACTCATACACATATTACAGATGTGTCACACTCTCATAATGGTATTGTACTCATATGCATGTTACAGCTGTGTCACACTCTCATAATGGTATAGTACTCATATGTATGTTATAGTTGTGTGACAGTATCCCAGTGATGTAGTACTCATATGTATGTTATAGCTGTATGACAGTATTCTAATGGTGTAATACTCATACGTATGTTACAGCTGTGTAACAGTATCCTAATGGTATAGTACTCACATGTATGTTACAGGTGTTTGACTCCATTCTAATGATGTAATTCTAATGTTACAGCTGTATATCAGTATTCTATTTCTGCAGGCCCCTTATGATTGTTACATTTGTGTGACACAATCCTAATGGTGTAGTAGTCATAAGTATGTTACATGTGTAAGAGTATTCTAATGTAGTACTCATATGTACATTACAGCTATGTGACAGTATCCTAATGGTGTAGTGCTCCTACCTATGTTACAGCTGTGTGACAGTATCCTAATGTGTAGTTGTCATATGTGTGTTACAGCTGTGTGACAGAATCCTAATGGTGCAGTGCTAATATGTATGCTACAGCTGGGTGACACTATCCTAATTGTGTAGTATAGTTCTCATATGTATGCTACAGCTGTGTGACAGTATCATAAATTGTATAGTACTCATATGTATGTTACAAGTGTGTGACAGTATTCTAATGCTGTAGTACTTGTATGAATGTTACAGCTGAGTGATAGTATCATAATGGTGTAGTGCTCATGTTAATGCTGCGATTATGCACCACTATCCTAAATGTGGAGTGCTCATATTTGTGTTACAGCTGTGTGCCACTATCCTAATGGTGTAGTATTGCAATGTATGCTATGGCTGTGTGACAGTATACTAATGGTGTCGTGCTCATATTTATGCTATTCTTATACAGCACTATCCAAGTGATACAATGTACATATTTACTTTACTGCACTGTGACAGCATCTTACTGGTGTAATCATATGCATGTTACATGTTTGTGGTAATATCCTAATAGTGTAGTGGTCATATGTATGCTACAGCTGTGTGACAGTATCCTAATGGCATAGTTCTCATACACATACTACAGCTGTGTCACACTCTCATAATGGTATAGTACTCATATGTGTGTTATAGTTGTTCGACAGTATCCCGGTGATGTAGTACTCATATGTGTGTTACAGTTGTATGACCATATCCTAATGGTGTAATACTTATATGTATGTTACAGCTGTGTGATGGTATCCTAATGGTATAGTACTCACATGTATGTTACAGGTGCTTGACTCCATTCTAATGATGTAATTTGCATGCTACAGCTGTGTGACAGTATTCCATTTGTACAGGCCTCTTATGTATGTTACAGCTGTGTGACACTCTCCTAATGGTGTAGTACTCATATGTATGCTACAACGAGCTGTGTGAATGTATCCTAATGGTGTAGTACTCAAATGCATGTTACAGCTATGATACAGTATTTTAATGGTGTAGTGGTCATAAGTATGTTACAGCTGTGTAACAGTATCCTAATTGTGTAGTACTCATATGTATATTACAGCTGTGTGACAGTATCCTAATGGTGTAGTGCTCCTGTGTATGTTACAGCTGTGTGACAGTATCCTAATGTGTAGTTGTCATATGTGTGTTATAGATGTGTGACAGAATCCTAAAGGTGAAGTACTAATATGTATGCTACAGCTGGGTGACACTATCCTAATTGTGGAGTATAGTTCTCATATGTATGTTACAACTGTGTGACAATATTCGAATGCTGAAGTACTTGTATGCATGTTATAGCTGAGTGACAGTATCATAATTGTGTAGTGCTCATATTAATGCTGTGCTTATGCACCACTATCCTAAATGTGCAGTGCTCATATTTGTGTTACAGCTGTGTGCCACTATCCTAATGGTGTAGTAATGGAATGTAAGCTACAGCTGTGTGACAGTATACTAATGATGTAGTGCTTATATTTATGCTATTCTTATACATCATTATCCAAGTGGGACAATGTACATATTTACTTTACTGCAGTGTGACAGCATCTTAATGGTGTTGTAATGATACGCATGTTATATTTGTGTGGCAATATCCTAATAGTGTAGTGGTCATATGTATGTTACAGCTTTGTGACAGTATCCTAATTGTATAGTACTCGTACGCATATTCCAGCTGTGTCACACTCTCATAATGGTATAGTACTCATATGCATGTTACAGTTGTGTGACAGTATCCTGGTGATGTAGTACTCATATGTGTGTTACAGCTGTATGACAGTATCCTAATGGTGTAATACTTATATGTATGTTACATCTGTGTGACAGTATCCTAATGCTATAGTACTCACGTGTATGTTGCAGTTGTTTGACTCCATTCTAATGATGTAATTCTAATGCTACAGCTGTGTTCATAGGTTCATAGGTAGGTACTAGGCTATTGGCCCTGGGGCCTATACAAGCCCAGCCAAAAAGGTACCCTGGCTTTTGCCACCCAAGAAAATTATTTTCCTGTGCCACTGTCGAGCAGAGCCACAGAGATGATCCAGGGGTGAATTTCCTATTTCCCATCCAATCATCAAAATTTTTCTTGAAGAGTTCTAATGGGGAGCTTTGTTTTATATAGATAGGTAGTTTATACCAGAGTATGGGAAGTCTCTGGGACAGGAATCTATCCCTCTGGCATGTTCTGTTTATTGTGGTGATAAGGTTTAGGTCCCTAGACAGTGTAGCTTGGAGGGATTGGGATTTTTTTAAGTGGAGCATGTCCAACAGCTCTGGGTTTGACATAGCTTTGTATGTTAGGCAGAGATCACCTCTGAGTAGGCGATATGCGACGGAGTAAAGCTGGAGTTTTTTGAGACGGTCTGCGTAGGGCATCTGTTTGAGGCTGGTAATCCTCTTTGTGAGGTATTTCTGCGGCCTTTCCAGTTGTTGTAGATGTCTTGTGAGTACATAACAAAAGGGGCGTTGTACTCTATAATGGGTCTAATGAGTGATAAGTAGAGGGGAACAATGACCTCTTTTTTTCTGGATGAGAAACCTTTTGTGATGAGGTGTGCCACGTAGAAGGATTTCCTGACTACTGTGGCAATGTGATTATCAAAGGAGAGACTACTGTCCACCTGTGTCCCAAGGTCTCTTATCACACTGTTGGTGTTAAGTATATTACTGCCTATGTTGTAGTTCATGGGTACAGAGTATTTACCAAAGGGGATGACAATGCACTTTTTAGCATTGAGCTTGAGGCCATGGCTTTGACACAAGGCATCTGTCTCAGTGAGGCCCTTTTGTAAAATGTCCACATCGACAGTATTCTTTTTGTGCAGGCCCCTTATAGGTTCATAGGTTCATACTAGGCTATCTGCCCTAGGGCATTTATAAGCCTAGCTAGAATGTGTTTGGCTTTCGCCACCCATTTTAAATTTATTTTGCTATGCCCTTTTTCGAGGTTAGTATACTGTGCCTCTGTCTAACAGTGACACAGAAGTGATACCCGGGGTAAACCTACGATCTCCCATCCACTCATCAAGATTCCTCTTGAAGAGAGTCAATGAGGGACTCTGCCTAACCTGGACTGGGATTTTATTCCAGAGTGAAGGGAGCCTCTGGGTTATGAATCTGTCCCTCCAGCATGTCCTATTTATTTCAGTGCTGGGGTTCAAGTCTCTTGAGCGCATAGCTCGATGGGATTTGGATTTTCTGAGGTGCAGCATGTCCATTAATTCCGGGTTGGACATGGCTTTATACGTCAGGCACAGATCGCCTCTGAACAGGCGGTATGCCACTTAGTAGGGCTGGAGTTTCTTTAACCGGGCAGCATATGGCATCTGTTTGAGCCCTTTGATCCTCTTGGTGAGGTATTTTTGGGGTCTTTCCAGTTGCTGCAGGTGTCTGGTAAGGTACATCCCAAAAGGGGCATTGTACTCAATTATGGGCCTGATGAGGGATGAGTAAAGAGGCACGATGACCTCCCCTGATCTAGATGTGAATCCCTTCATGATTAGGTGGGCTATATAAAATGTTTTTCTAACCACTTTGGCCACATGGTTGTCAAATGAGAGATTGCTATCAACTTGGGTCCCCAGGTCCCTAATTACTTCTTCTGTACTTAATGGATTACCACCTATGTGGCAATTTGTGGGCATTTTGTTTTTGCCAAAGGGGATGACTATACACTTTTTGGCATTTAGCTTGAGGCCATGGCTCTGGCACCAGTTGTCTGTTTCTATGAGGCCCTTTTGGAAGATGCTTGTGTTGGCTGGAGAGTCGATTATGGCGCCCAGTTTGCAGTCATCTGCGAACTTGGTCAGCCACAGTCCTTCCGTGTTGGCCTGTACCTCTGAGAAATATATACCGAACAAGAGAGGTCCCAGGACTGAGCCTTGTGGGACACCACTTGTAACTGGTTTGGAGTCTGACATGGCTTTAGCAATTCTAACCATGTGGGTTCTGTCCTTGAGCCAGTTTGCAATCCATCTAGTGACATAGGGGTTTATATTTAAGCTGGTGAGCTTATCTATAATGCCCGATTGGGGTATTGTATCGAAGGCTTTTGCGAGGTCCAGGTAGGCTGTGTGGACCACCTTCCCCTCGTCAATGGCCTTGGTGACTGTTTCAAAGAAATCAACCAGGTTTAAGAGGCAGGATCTGCCATTAACAAAGCCGAACTGGGTAGGATCCAGTGTCTGTAGGTCCCCAATATCTTTATTTATGAGGTCCATGATGATCCTTTCCATAGCTTTGCAGACCAAGCTAGTCAGGCTTATGGGGTGATAGTTTCCAGGATCCGTTGAGGCACTACCTTTATGGAGAGGGACCACTGTTGCTGTATGCCACTCTTTGGGCACATATCCTGTAGTAAGGCTGAGATTGAACAGTAGTTTTATGTTTGGGTTTAGCTCTTCTTGGAGTTCATGTAGGACGCAGCCCGGGACACCGTCTGGTCACATTGATGCTGTGTTTTTTGCTTTGGAGAGGGCGGCTCTTACCTGAGCATCTGAGATGTCAGGGGGGCAGCACTCTGCTGGGAAAGATATTTGCCGTTTTGGTGGGGAGGGGGGGGGGAGAATTTGCGCTGAACCTGTCAGCTAGGATGTTGGCAATGTCTGTGGTTTCGGTGTATTTTTTGTCATTTTGGACTAATTCTGAGCATATCTGGGAATTACCACCCAGGTTCCTAACATAACTAAAGAAAGCCTTGTGATTATCCTTAGTGTCCTGTGCAATTTTTCTCTCGAAGCTGGCCTTAGACAATTTTATGAGTGCCCGTAGTTCTTTGCTAATACTGATCCATGATGCCTTCCCTTTTTGGGATTTTGCTCTATCATTTAGTAGCTTCCTCCTTCTATTGTATAGTTTGTTTATGGCTGGGGTCCACCAGACAGGAAGTCTGCCTTTGGAGGATTGGGTCTTGGTTTTATTTGGGATCGCATGATCCATGCATTCCTGAAGGTGTTCATAGAATGCATTTATAAAGGATTCTGCGGTCTGGGCCGTATTTTCCACAGGCCCGGGGGCTTTGAAGGATTCCACCTCGGTTTTGAGGAGTGTGAAATTTGCTTTAGAGAAGTTTTTCACTGTGGTTTTCTGGGCAGGGGGTGGGGTCAGGATGTGAATATCCAGTGAGATTAGTTTATGGTCTGATCTTACCAGTGAGGGATACACTTCTGGTCTGGAGCATAGAGTCCCCATGTTGGTGATGATCAGGTCCAGTATGTTTTCCCCTCTTGTGGGAGTGGTAACAAGTTGTTCCATAGCATTTGAGTTTATAAATTCTAGGAACCTTTGGGCTAGGGTGTTGGAGCTAGAGTAATGCTCCCAGTCTATGTTTGGGTAGTTGAAGTCGCCCAATATAATGGTGTTTGGAGAGACCTTCATATTTTCCAGTGTTCTCAGGAAGGCCGAGTGGGGTTCCTGGGTTTGGGAGGGTGGTCTGTAGCAGGCTATAAACTGGAAGGCAGTTTTACCCACTGTTAGTTGCACATGGATAGTCTCTGATGCTTCGTGCTTTGCCACCAACCTGGAGTTGTGGGTATTTTTGATGAATATCGATACTCCCCCTTCTTTTGTGGTTTGGTCCAAGTTTTGGGGCTGAAAAGCATGGTATGAGGTATAACCTGGTAGTGCTGGGGTGCTCTCGGGAGCCCTGAACCAGGTTTCTGTTACTGCACAGATATCGATGTTCTCCATGCTAAGGAGAGTTTCGAGTGCGTGCATCTTGAGGTTTAGACGTCTGGCGTTGAGTAGCATTACTCTTAGTTTCTTATCCCTTGTGATACCTATGGAGGTGGGTTTGTCTTTTGAGCCTTGGCTAAAAAAGGCACTATGGGGGTAGCAAGAGCCTTTGCCAATATCCGAAAGCCCAGGGGTGACAGGTGCAAGCCGTCCCTAGCGAAGCATCGTGGCTTGTCGAGCATATCATCCCAAGCTGACAGGCACTGGATCCCCTTTGAATGACACCAGTACTTAAGCCAATTGTAGAAATTGATCATCTTGTCTTCATATTGTGGCATCATTCTTGGTAAGGGTAAGATGCTACTCAAGGTCAGGGTCATACCGGCCTGGGCTACATGATCAGAGAGCTTCTCTATGTCTCTTTTCATGTAGTCCAGGGAGCTACGTCTCAGGTCATTCACACCAGCATGGACAATGACTGAGTCATATTTGTACTTGCCTTGGAGTGATCTGAGTGCTTGTGTTATGTGGCAGATCCTAGCGCCCGGCAGGCTGCTCACTGTGACCCTCTCCTTGTTCAGCCTGGTGAGCGGGACGTCAGTGTGCCTGACGATAGAGTCACCTATTATAAGTGTATCAGGTGTGTTGTTTAGTCTTAAGGGCTGTGACTGTTCGGCACACTGGCTTTGTGAGATATGTGTTGCACGTGTTTTGTTTTGGGGTAGCGGTTGCTTGGGTGTCTGCTTTGGAGGTCTCTGCTGCTTAGGCAGATCTTTATTTAGAGCCTCCGAGTATGTTTTTGTGTGATTATGTGTTTGGTTTGCTGTCGTGGTAGGTCTATGTGAGACTGGAATTGTAGTGAGTGTGGTTTCCTTCTCCTCCTGACTGGTTATGCCAGTACTGAGTTGAGAGAGCTTAGCCTCCAGTTTGGCTATATGGTTGCATCTCTCACATGTGTTGGAATTTGTTGGGAGGAGGAGAGGGTTGTCTGTGTACATGAGGCAGTTGTAACATTGCCTCAAGATTCCCAGATTCACCAGCTGGACCCGAGAGGAGATTGACAACTGACCTTTGGACATGCTAGAATAATATTGGGAATTCCTTTATAATTGAAAACAAGGGCCAGTGGGGAGTGAGGGTGTAGTGCTTTTAATTTTTAGTGCTGACTTATATAATTGCTTTTAGTGAGCAAGTGCCAGGTAACTTAAGTGCAATGTGTTACAGGTAACTTAAATGCAAAAACGACAAACAGTAACTTTCTTTCAAGTGAAACAAGGAAATAAGTACAGTAAGCAATGCAGATATCACTAGTGATCCACAGAAGCTCTGAGAAGCCACGTATTAGGTGGAATTAGCGTTCCAGGGAAATAACAAGCAAACAAACAACAAGCATATAAACAAGGCTAGATTCAGCAGGCCTGGATCTAGTCTATGCTACAGCAAACAAGGTGTACCAATTTCAGTAAGATACAGTTCAAATATTCAGGCACTATAAACCTTTAACCAGAAATTCCCAGCTCAGAAGGGCAGAGTCCAGCCTCTTCTCCCACAAGAGTGCAGACCACGAACCTTCATAATGTAAAATAACTGGCCTGAAGCCCAAGTACTTAAACCAGAACTAATACACTTTAAGAATAACAGACACTGGGCTCTCAATCAGCAGTTCCCAACTTAGAAGGATGAAAGCTACCTGTCCTGCCACCACAGTGCATGCCACAAACCTTCCTAATGTAAAACAACTGGTCTGAAGCCCAAGTGCTTAATCCAAAAGACTTAGAATGATAGCTACACTTTAATCAAGTTACTACCAAGCAGTAATAAATACAATTGAATACTTTAGAGAATGCCTGGATTAGTGCTCAAGTTACACAAACAAAGCTAGATCCAGCAGGCCCGAATCCAGTCTATGCCACAGCAAACAAGGCACACCAACTTCAGTAAGAAGCAGTTCAGATATGCATGCACTATAAGCCTTTAATGTTACAGCTGTGTGACACTATCCTAATGGTGTAGTAGTCATAAGTATGTTACATGTGTAAGAGTATTCTAATGTAGTACTCATATGTATGTTACAGCTGTGTGACAGTATCCTAATGTGTAGTTGTCATATGTGTGTTACAGCTGTGTGACAGAATCCTAATGGTAAAGAACTAATATGTATGCTACAGCTGTATGACACTATCCTAATTGTGTAGTGTAGTTCTCATGTGTATGTTACAGCTGTGTACAGTATCATACATGGTGTAGTACTGATATGTATGTTACAATTGTGTTACAGTATTTTAATGGTGTAGTAATTGTATGCGTGTTACAGCTGAGTGACAGTATCATAATGGTGTAGTGCTCATGTTAATACTGTGGTTATGCACCACTATCCTAAATGTGCAGTGCTCATATTTGTGTTACAGCTGTGTGCCACTATCCTAATGGTGTAATACTGGAATGTATGCTATGGCTGTGTCACAGTATACTAATGGTGTAGTTCTAATATGTATGCTATTCTTATACAGCACTATCCAAGTGGTACAATGTACATATTTACTTTACTCCAGTGTGACAGAATCTTAATGGTGTTGTAATCATATGCATGCTACATGTGTGTGGCATTATCCTAATAGTGTAGTGGTCATACGTGTGTTATAGCTGTGTGACAGTATCCTAATGGTATAGTAGTCATATGCATAGTACAGCTGTGTCACATTCTCATAATGGTGTAGTACTCATATGTATGTTACAGTTGCATGACAGTATCCCAGTGATGTAGTACTCATGTGTTACAGCTGTGTGGCAGTATCCCAGTAGTGTGTTACTCATATGTATGTTACAGCTCTATGACAGTATCATAATGGTGTAATGCTCATGTGTATGCTACAGCTGTGTGACACTGTCCTAATTGTGCATTTCTTATATTTATGCTATGGTTTCACAGCACTATCCTAATAGCAGAATGTTCATATTTAGTTTATAGATGTGTGTCAGTATCCTAATGGTGTAGTGTTCATATGCATGTTACAGCTGTGTGACACTGTTGGAATTGTGTCATTCTCATATGTGTGCTCCAGCTGTGTAACAGTATCCTAATTATTACTATTGTAATAATGCAGCACTCATATGTATGCGGCAGCTATGTGATAGTACCCTAAAGATGTAGTACTTATATGTATTCTACAGCTGTGCAACAGTATCCGAATGGTATAGTACTCATATGTATGCTAGAGCTGTGCTTCAGTATCCTAATGGTGTAGTACTCCCATGTATGCTACGGCTGTGTGACAGTATCCAACCTGTGTCATTCTCATATTTATGTTACGGTTATTCAACACTGTTTTAATGGTGCAATGTTCATATTTACTTTACAGTCGTGTGGCAGATTCTAATTGTGAAGTAGTCATATGCATGCTATAGTTGGGTTTCCATATCTTAATGATGCTGTAGTCATATGCATGTTGCAGTGGTGAGGTAGTATCCTAATGGTGTAGTACTATATGCATGTTACAGCTGTGTAACACTTTTGTAATGGTGTAGTGTTCATATTTATGTTATAGCAGTCTGGCAGTATTGGAATGGTGTAGTTCTCATATATGTGTTACAGCTGTGTGAAAGTATCCTAATGGTGTAGCACTCATATGTGTGTTACAGCTGTGTGACAATATCCTACTGGTGTAGTGCTCATATTAATGCTACAGTTATGTAGCACTATCCTAATGGTGCAATGGTCATATTTATGTTACAGAAGTGTGACACTATCTTAATGGTGTAGTACTGGTATGTATGCTACAGCTGTGTGATACTATACTAATAGTGAAGTTACATCTGTTTGGCAGTATTCTAATGCTAAACATTCTGTTTAGCTCATGCAGAATGGGGCTTTGAGATAGCATGTTCAGTTAACTGTTGAGGAACATGCATCTAGTGTGTTCAGTAATATATGAGTGTAGTATTTGCCATAAAACAAAGATCTAACTATTGCTATAATTAGATTATTTACTACTTCTGTACTATTATATTGTGATTAATACTCTAAACTGTTTATTTTTTGTTTATTAGTGTTGTGGTATTTCACAACTGTCTGCTGTTCTCTAAACTGTATTTTTAATTTTTTTGGGCGTGTTAAAGCTGTAGAACTTTACAACTGCTCACTGTTCTCTACCATCTTTTACTTTTTTTCTAAGCCCCAAGCTGGCTGTGTCTTATAGAATTCGTGGCACCTATCCTGTGGCAAATAACACCAATAACATAAGTAAAGCCAGTGGGACTTCCAACTTTATTGAAGAACCTTGCAGAACTTAAGTGTATGTCTCATTATAATACAAAAAGCATTAGTATGTTGTATGTTTTACTGTAATCCTTAATGTACTGAACATAAATACATGAGCCAGCAGCAGGGATTTCATCCCCCCCCCATCGAAATATTCTGATTTCTACCCTTCAAGTCTTTAAAAACACTCCACTTTAAACTGTAATTCTAGCCCTTCCAGTCTCTAAAGAAGCATTTATCCATCTTCTTTGATATGTGATATATCCCCAGTACCCTCCCAGTCTGTCTCTGAGTCAACATTAGCTGACTCAGTAACTTTCAGCCTCAGACATTTGAGTCACACCCCCCCCCCTGGTACACACATTCTGGTTTCTACGCTTGACGTCTGTAAAACACTCCACACTGAAGTGTAATTCTGGCCCTTCCAGTCTCTAAAGAAACATTTACCTGTTTATTTTTTCTTCTTCTATGTGATATAGCCCTACTACCCTCCCAGTCTGTCTCTGACTCAACAATAGTTGACTCACTCTCTCTCAGACCTCAGATAAGGTAATTTCTTAGGGCATCCAACTGGTAAAATTAAAAAGGGCTTTCACTCCTTTAAAAAAAAAGCATTGGTAACAAAAGAAAGACTAACATTATAGATGTGACTTCTGAGCAACTGATAGTTTATTTTTGAATTGCACATACCTTGATTGGCTCATCCTGCTCCGTTCACCCTACGGGCTCACTCAGGTCTCCTATCCTGCCCCCAATTCCCACCCACCCCTGCATACTCTGAATTTATAGGTAACCTCCTTACCCAAGACCCTACCTTCATCCTCCCATTATCCAATAATTACATCCACCAGCACCATCTACACACGCCCTTCTACTTCCCACCCCTTTAGCCCACCTACCAGTTTAACATCCATACTCACATCTCCTACTCATACAACTCACACCCTCACCAAATATAAATACCTCCTCTAACTCCACAACCTCGCTCCCACTATTTCTCATTATCCCCAGTCTCATCTCCACTATACTCTCCTGGGATTAACCTCCCTATTCACCTGTCTCTCCATAGTCACCATCAGCACCTCTCATCTCCCCGCAATCACTCACTGTATCCACCCCAAATTCCCCACCATAACCCACAACATTACTATCACCCCTACTCATGCAAGCATATACCCTACCATATACACCCAACCTCCCCATATTCCATGCCCCTCCCATGTACCACTTCTGTCCATCTAAAAAGCAACCAAGTCTACAATTTCACTACCTAATCATCCAATACCTAAAAGCCATCACCTGTATAACTACCCAGCCACTACTAGGAGGAGACACCCCAACCCCAAGCCAGCAACCTCTGCTAATAAGCCATGCTCCCACTGCTATCCAGCTAAGCACAAATCCACTGACTTACTGATACTAAATATGAATACCCACAGTATCATGAATAAAATAGAAGACCTTCATGCTGCCATCTCCTTATGTAACCCTGATATTATTCTCATCACAGAGACATGGCTTAAACCACATATTAAAGATAATTCCCTCACCCCACCTGGGTATAACATTCTCAGGGCAGACCTGCTACATAAAAGAGGTGGTGGCTTAGCTCTACTTCACAGAACCAACCTACAACTCCATCTTCTCCATAAAGATTCCCCCAACTTTAACAATGCAGAGACTCTATTTGCAAAACTCTCCCTTAACCAACATATGCACCTAAACCTACTGGGTATCTATATACCCCCGGATGACAACCTAACCACCCTAGAATCCATACTTCACTGGGCCTCATACTCCCTCCCTCAAGAAACTATCATGCTAGGTGATGTAAACATTGACTGGAACTTTATCCATTCTCCCACCCCCACCCATTACATTAACCTATATAACTTCACACTAGTTATAGATACTCTCACACACATTGATAAGGCCACAAAAAGAGAATCTATACTTGATTGAATCCTCACAAATCAACCAAATACTGCCCATCATTGTGGCACCCTACCAAACTCTCTGAGCGAACACAGCCCCACTTTTATCCTCACCTCAGGCACAAACTTAAAATAATTAACTCTCCCTCCCTTTTACAAACCTGTTCTCACAAAAATTTTCCTAGAGACCACTTCATAAGAGCCTTGCAGCATTGCAACTGGTCTCCCATCAAAACCCTTTCATTAGACAAAGCAGTTGATTACTTCAACTCCACATTCCTAAATATCCTCAACCAACTAGCCCCCTTAAAAACTATCAGGATATGTAGCAACCCCACCCCTCAGCTCCAGAAAATAACAAAAGCCCTACTTAGAGCCAGGGATAAAGCAGGGAAAACCTGGCACCACACCAGATCACCTGCAGCTAGGCAAACTTTTCACAAGCTCCGGAACAAAGCAAAAAAGCAGGTTAAGCTCGATAAACAAAATTACTTTATCACTCAACAAAACAAATACAGTACCACCCCACAAAAATTCTGGGCAACAATAAATAACATCCTACAGCTTGGAAGAACCATCACTCCCACCACCAGTATAACAGGTACAGACCTGGACATAGCCTCCAGCTTTAATAATGATTTCACCTTCTCAGTACTGAAACGTTTAAACAATATCACTTCCTCCAACACCCCACATCCATCTCAGGCCCAAATTGATACCATTTTTTTCACTCTTAAGTCTGTTCCTACCTCTACTGTCCAAAAACTCCTAGCCAAACTCAAACCAACCACCCTTGCAGCTGATAACCTTCCTGCTGAATACCTCCAAATTGCATCCACAGCTATAGCCTATCCCATTTCACTTCTAATAAATAGATCCATCACCGAACACAGCATTCCTTTATTGTGGAAAACCTCATATATCATACCACTCAACAAAGCTGGCCCCTCCCTAGACCTTTCCAACTATCGACCAATTGCAATTCTCTCACCCCTCTCTAAGATCCTAGAAAGATGTATTCATCACCAGTTCCTCTCCTATCTCCTCACTAACAACCTTCTATCCTCAACCCAACATGGATTTCACCCATTCCACAGCACCACCACTGCCCTACTCAAATTCACCAATACTGTAAACTTCCACAGGAATCTAGGTAAATTTGTCTCAGCTACCTTCCTAGAGTTATCCAAGGCATTTGACACAGTCTCACATAATAAACTACTGTCTTGTCTCTCTGACCTCAACCTTAACAACCCCACCCTCCTGTGGTTTAAAAGCTATTTAGATAATCACTAACAATCCATCAAATGGCATAACTTTTTATCCCCCCCAAATCCCAACCTCCTTAGGTGTGCCACAACGATCAATCCTAGGAACCCTTCTTTTTAATATCTTCACAAACCAACTCCACTAAGCTACCTTTAAAGCCAACATAGTCCAATACGCTGACGACACACCTGTCATATGCTCTGCACCCAACATCCAACTTCTGCAACAAAAAGCCCAAGAAGCCTTCTCTGAAGTAGAGAACTGGCTTAACAACTCACAACTCATACTAAATTCCAAGAAAACACAACTAATGCTATTCCACTCCACTAATACGAACAACCTTACCTTCGCTATACTCTCCACCAACAAAACCCAAATCACCCCCGTCACTGAGGCCAAACTCCTAGGAGTTACCATTGACCAGCAACTCAAATTCACAAAGCACATAACAACCATCACTAAAGTCCACAAAAAGCTAGCTTCCCTCTATCGCTGTAAAGTTATCTAACCACCGAATCGCGAATTGCAATAGCCAGGACCTGACTCCTATATACTCTACTTTATGCATCCTCAATTCTAACTAATCTTTATAAACTGACCTTAATAAACTTTCCATCTGTTACAACAAAATTGCTAGATTCGCTACCAATGCCAAATCACGATCCCATCACTGCCTTTCCCTACGAGCCTTGCACTGGCTTGAATTTCCGAACCTATTAAGGTACCATCAGCTCAGCCTAGCTCATCTAATTCTGTACTATCCCGAGAAAACCCCAACCTGACTGGCATGCTCAACTTATACAATTTAAATGGACAACTTCGGTCCTCCAACAAAGCCTTAATTGAAACCATCACATGCAAAAACAACTCCAGAGAATCACTATTTGCCCAAGAAATAGCAAAAATATGGAACAATCTTCCCCCTCACCTCAGACTATCAAACTCCACACCCTCCTTCAAAAGCCTACTTAAAACATACCTCTTCACCAACTATCTATGCAACTGTAATTGACCCCCTGAAGCCTCGTCCACTTACTATTTTTACACCCCATCTGTCCTGGACAACAAAAACAACACCATCTAACTATACCGATCCATGTGTGAGCAATAACCTATATGTGAGTGTATGTACGTGTGTGTGTGTGTGTGTGTGTGTGTGTGTGTGTGTGTGTGTGTGTGTGTGTGTATGTATGTATGTATATGTGTGTATGTATGTGTATACATATATATGCATATATGCTCTTGCATGTATATTTGCTTGAATGTATATATGGAAACTTAAACATTTATATACTCTTATTCAGTTGTGAAATATCTTGCAATGCTCTACCAGGTTCTTATCTACTCTCACTGTATATTTTGTGTACTTGTATTTTCAACCAAAAGGGGGAATATCCTCTTATTGTATACTAACAGCTGTAAAGTCTACAATCTGTATGCTTCTACTCTGTAATGTCTCTTTTGTAAATTTTTCTTCTCTCTGTAAACTTATGAAGTTTTTCTCCTCAGGACTCCACTGAAAATGGACACTTGTTGTCCATTCGGACTATCCTGGCAAACAAATGTTAAACAATAAAATAAAATAATGGTGTAGTACTCATGAGTATGTTGCTGCCGAGTGACACTAGCCTATTGATGTAGCATTCATATGTGTGCTCTAGCTGTGTGACAGTATCCTTGTGGTGTAGTTCTCATAGTTGGAAACAGGAACAACAGAAGCCACGAATGTACGGCAATATGCACGGCCCAACTATAAGCCTCTAAATCCAAAAAACACATAGGCCAGCACTAGATTCTGCCAACAAGAGCTTTAATACAAAAATGTGTAGGTTTCAGCATAAAGCCTTCATCAGTGCAATATAACAATTAAGTTAGCAATCATTATATATATACACGTTGCAATTAAATAGTGTACCAGACAATTATCCAATCACAATTGTTTATTGAGTCCTGGAGAAAATAGGCCAACCAATGTTATTATCCACATTTTTTCTTTATAATCCAAAACAGAATGTAAATTTTCTGAAGAAGTGTTAGCTTTATATATTCTATCACTGTAAATCTGAATCTTGCAGTGGGATGTAAAACCTGGTGTTTATATAGTGTTTGCATTTCCATGACATTTAATGTCACTCGTGTTCTGATATTCTGAGTTTGAATGGTCAAGAAGTTTGCCCAACATAAAAAGCAGGGCAGGTACAGTTAACCAAATAAATCACCCAATCACTGCTACAATTTCCAAAAACTTTTATATCATATACTTTAGGACAATTGAAGGATGTGAATGAACTTTGTTTCAGGACCATATTGCAAAATTAGCAGTGTCCACATGGGAAACTCCCCATTACTGGGCCACCTAATAAGGTGGTTTGCAAACTTTTATGTACCATCTTACCCGTTTTGTAATGGTTAAACCAGCCCCCCCCCCAAATTTTTTCCTCTTCTGTATCCAAACCTACATCTAGAAGGCAAAAACTCTACAACTATTGGAACTGTCTGTGTATCCTTCTTCTACATTTCCCTCATTTCTCCCTGCATATCCTGGTATTTTATAACTTTGTGTCTCTCTGTACATGGCACACTATAATCACTGGGTATAACAATTTCAAAGATTAATGCCACTTTTGTCTTCTTTTCACAGACTAATATATATATATATATATATATATATATATATATATATATATATATATACATGTTTTTCTCGCATCTATTTTTAAACTGTTGGTAATGCATGATCCCACGTGATATAATCATCATCATTTTCTATAATACCTTTGGCTCATGTTTCCAGTGTTTCAAAGCTGCTTCAGTTTTATAATGTTTGTACAATCGCCAATGCAGTAATCTTGCCACATTATTATGCCTTTCAGTATAAAGGCCTTCTGCCATTAGTGTATCATGCCCAGCAACAAGATATGTGACTGTTTCCAGTTCTGTTTTACAAAACCTGTATTTGTCTGTTTCCCCAGTATATTCGATGGACTTTGTAAATCAGTATGTATGTAGTCCAAAATCCTGGGTCGCCAATGTTAACCTTCCATCTTTTGGTTTAAATTCACCTCTGTTAACCATTCCTATGTTAGATCCTGACAAACATGATGTTGTTCCAGAAGTTTTCTGTACTTGCAGCTATACTTATGCATTTTCCACATTCCATATTTCCATTCTTGCTTGACACCAATATGCTTCTGCTAAACTAAGCAGCGACATCATCTTAGACATGGTATCCTTATGTTTTTGGGCCTTGTGAGGTCAGCAGATATGTATGCAATCCTACAATTGCAGATCTATACATGTAATCAAGTTTGAGGAGGCCCACACTTCCTTCAGAATGGGGAATATATAATCTTGGTATACACTGATTTTAAATCATTTGATAAACATGCAGGATTTTTTTTTTGTTTCCTGTTCAACTAATCCAATATCTTTTGGAGTCAGTCAGTCCCCCAAAAATTGTAAGTTAGAACAAGAAGAAAAAATTAATTTATATCTTGGACTTTGTTCCTAGATATCAGGGCTGCTTTTGGTATTAATTTTAGTCTTCTAAAATATTCCTAAGTTTTAATTGCATTTGTTCAAGTTTTATTGCTGATTCTTCATCAGTTCCAAAATATTTATATACTCCCTCCTGTTCAAGTTCCTTTACATCACATTCCTGTCCCAGACTGATATTTTCTTGGTGTTGCAACTTTTCTGCTTTAAAGGTTGCTTTTGCACATTTATGAAGACCAAATGGCATTCTTATATAATCTGAGAAAGTTTGACTACTTGCAGTTGTGCTTTCAGTTCCTCATCTGATGAACTAGACAGTTTTAAATAATTCACAAAAAGAAGATGAAAAGTCTTTAGACTTTGTTATTTTCTGGGAGCCAAATTGTAGCCATGACCTAATCAGTTAAGTAGACAGCTTAATGGGTTAAGGGCAAGACAAACAAGTAGTGGTGACAGAGATTCACCTTGGAATATCAACCTTTGAATTTTTATCCCTGAGATAGTAATTTGTACTTTGTAATTGCTTAGCTGCAAAGTGGTTTGCCACTGTTTCCTGGTCACTGTAATGTAACTGATCAATGTAAGGTGTATCATATACATTTGAAAGCGCTCTTTTATCCATGAATGTAGGATGCTGATGCAGATGAATTCAATTCCAGCAATACTGCTCTGCTTCCTGATTTATTATCTCCCCATTCGGACCCTAAATGTTTTTTCCCTTTTTTAATTTCTCAGAATCTTTTGGTTTTTTAATACCATGACGGGAATGGACCCCATTCCTAAGTCAAAGAACGATTAAAGTTCATGAAATTAGTATTATTTCAATCTTTGGCGTTAGCCAAAAGTGTTCTGAAGAAGGTTTTTACCGAAAGTGCTTATCCACCCTAGAACGTTGTTTTATGCTACTTGATTTTTATTATTCATATTAAAGAATTTGGTTTTTAATATGACATGTTTGTCTCATGACAGCCTTGGTGGTACGTGTCATATTTTTTTCCTACAATGCAAACTAAAGTGTTTAAATTATTGGAAAAGAAGTGTTTGATGTTAAAAAGGTGTCAGTAGCATAAACTGTCATGAGAAGCTGTCAGAACTATAGACTTCAAAGTTCTCAATGAATGTAAGCAAATGGAATAGGATCTTAATAGAATGGGTTTTAAAATCAAACATGATAGTTCTGCCAAAGAAAAAAGTGAGTAGCTATTCAGAGCATTATGGCTATAAAATGTAAGACTACAACGAAAATGAAAGCACAGATAGAGGGACACCCTGCACCATGGCTCATGGTAATGATAACTAAATCTCTCCTTGGATATCAGAGAATGAAATTATTCAGTCCAATGATGAAAAAAAAAAGGAGAAAAAAATAAATATTTTGGTGGATAACAGAATGATGGTGGAAAAAGTGGGTGATGACCTAAAAGTGAGCAAATGACTGCAAGATAACTGCCTTAATATAAATTCCTTTAAAAGGCTGAAAAAATATGTAGGATCCAAGGAATCAGGAAACATGGACTGCTACATGGTGAGAAGCTTAAAGTTAGGATAATGATGTGATATTACATTTGGGCAGGGGCAGCTTGTGGTACTAGCTGCTGATCTGCAGCAGCACCCCCCCCCACACACACACTGTTTCTTTTAAGTGCTTTGCTGCATTTATCATCATTTTTTTATTTAAAATATTAAAATTCAAAAGATATAGCTTTCAGCAGTTGTATTCTATCTTTGCTAGAAAAATCAATGCAACTCCCACTGCACATGTGCAATGCAGAGTTCTGCAACATTAAAGAAAAAAAAAACTTTGTTGCACTGTTTTCAAAATCGGTCCAGAGCACACCTCTCAACTGTCCAGATTTTTGCCTCATATTTTTGGCCTGTTCATGAAATTTGTGGTTTTCTGTCAAATCACTGAGGGTTGAAGTCACTAAATAATGACATACATTCAAGTTTCAGACTTTATATCCTTCAGAAAGTGCATGCTAACACAAATTCTATTATTCTAATAACTTTCTAAACTTATAAAAGCAATAGTTAAAATCTGTGCCTATTTTTGGGCTTTTGTTCACCCATTATTTTAGGTTTTGTGCAGATTTCTTGCTGTAAGAGGTTGAGAGATATGGGCCAGAGTTCAAATGTGTGTATCAGATGTGATCTTTTGAATAAGGCAGTTATGTCTTAAAGTGAATATCATCCCACTTAAAATGCAGATTTAACCATGATTTAAATGTGGATTTAACCACTCTTTATATGTGGATTTAACCACGCTTTTTTTACTTGGAGACTGGGCTAACAGAAGCACAGCCTGCTGCATAATAGTAACGTTTGTGCGGGCATGGCTGCTTGTATGTACAGAAAGAGAACTTGCACGTGTAAAAGCTAAGGGAGTGGCTTTTACTTTGTTAACTGTGAGCATTAAAGTTGTGTAGGCTTTTCTTTTCAAGTTAATTTTTATTAATTTAACATATCTGTGTAGGCTTTTTTAATATTAAAATATTACTACTTGAGAGTCACAGAGAAGAAAAGTCAAATAAAGTTTAAGAATGTGGTGGACAAAACTACACTGGAATTTCATTAATTGTAATCACAACTGTAGGTTGGTGAATTAGCAAAAGTCATAAAACTCATGTATAATGCTTGGAGACTGAGGTGTTGATTTAATTTAATTTTTTAAATTTAATCAAATAGTGGGTAGGGGCGGTATACTGCTAAACAACTTTTCATGTTGAGTCTTAAAAGTCCATGTTCCATGTTGTTCCATATTGAAAGGATCTGTCACATTGATTGGTGGGAAGGTTTTAACTACTTTTCATGGCAAATATTGAATTATATATATTATTTATATTTATCAAAAAGCTATAAGTAGCTGGTACGGGCAGTTTACAGTTAGCACTTAGCAATGTGATTAAAGCTATGAGCTGTTTCCTGTAGTCCTAGGTCTGAGTCCCTTATCCTCTACTTGCCTGTTTTGTGACTCTGAGCGAGGCACGTAACCTGACAGTGAGCCTGGATTGAGTCTGGAAAAAGTGGATCTGTATTCTACAGTTATGTAGAAATAAAGAAACTGTTTCTGATCTTGTTTCTTATTTTTGTCCAGTACCTCATAGCTGGTGATAATGGAGTTTCTTAGTTCTTGTTCTGAAAATGCATTTTACTTTAAAACTTGCTGTATTGTGTATTTTCCTTTTTTTTTTAATCTAACAGTTAGTAGGACATACCTCTCAATTTTTATTGCACTTACAATGTACGTTGATGAAAAACCTGTTGCACTGTTTAGGTTTTAAGTGAACTGGAATAATAGTTAAGACAAAAGTATCAGATTTTTGGCCTTTATCCTTCCCTGGAAACAATCTTATATCATTCCATTAAAAAAGGAGGCCCTGAAATAATTTCAATCCCATTGCTACTCTATCCCAACTTCTGAGATCTTGCAAAAAAATGTATACATGTCCAGCTATTCATTATATTCTTACAAATAGCCTCCTGTTTCTTTCTCAATATGTTTTTCACATAGCACAGATAATGCCCTCCTATCCTTCATTAAGTTAGTTCACCATCACAGTGACAATAGCAAACTAGTTTCATCAATTTTCCTCCACCAACTAAAAGCTTTTGGTACTGTCCCTGATCACCTACTTTTACAGAAACTCTCTGTCTTAGGACTATCCTCTGACACAGTGTCTTGGGTCCTCTCATACCTCACCAACACGGCTTGAAATGTAAAGCAGCAACAAGCTATATCCCCCTTTTCTCATACATCCATTGGAGCCCCACAATGGTCCATCCTTGGATCCCTACTATTCAACATTTTTATAAATGATCTCCTCTCTACATTCCAATAACATCGCTATGATTCAATATGCTGATAACTGTGCTATTATCTCTAGTGCCCCATCAATTCCTGAATTGCAAACTCTCACTCAAAAAGCTTTCAGATCTGTAGAAACGTGGCTTAAAGAATCTAATCTGGTGGTCAGTGCCAGGAAACAAAAGTTATACTCTTTATCCCTATCTCACTACAGCACATCAAAGCCAGCTTCTCATTACTCTCACTAAAGTGCACAAAAATTGAAACTGTTAACCACACCAAACTATTAGGAATAATGTTTGATGATCAACTAAAATTCCACATACATACTCAAAAGATATGAAAGATGGGTTATGTTATAGTAAGCTAGAAACATTTCTACTGATCAAACTAGAAAACCCATAACCTCATTCTTCCTACTCCCTTCTGCTTCCTAAGCTACCTCTGTTCTTACCAATCTACAATCAGCACAACTCTCCAAACTAGAGCAAAAATACAATAAAATAGCCAAATTTCCTACCAGCTCTAGTGTCAGAATTCACCATTGTGTTCTAATTAAACAACTTTATTAGCCTAAGTTCTCCAGTCTCCTCAAACTAATACATTTAAAGCAAGGTCACAACATTGTTAACTATTCTTTCAAATGCTCAGCCCTTTACTCACTCGTGTCTTAGTATTCTCCTGCCAGACCACTCAGATCTTCAGAAAAGTCTTTAATTTTTGTCTCCTTAGTCAGTAACTCTCATGGCGAAACCTTCTACTGCTACTCCGTGGCCAAACTATGGAATTCCATTTCATTAAGGTGGCCTAATGGATAAGGTGTTTGCCTTACAAACACAAAGTGCAGGGTTTGAGTCTCACAAGGGATAATTGGCTAGGCTTAAAATGGCTCGCAAGGGCAGTTAGCCTACTACTAACCTATGAACCTATTAGCAGTCCATGAATAAGCTGACACCCAGTCATTCAAAACTTGAGTAAAATGACATCTATCTGATGACTGGATCAGTGCTTGCTCCTCTCACTCAAACACCATTTCCAAATCCTTACATGCACACGTCTATCATTCTTACTCTTACTTGCCAACCTCTCTCAGTGTAAATGACTGCTTCCCCATGGCTCCAGACTGAACACATTATTAATTCCTCCCACTCATAGTCCCTTTTAGTCTTTTCTCAAGCTCTGTTATAGGTTCATAGGTTCATGCCTCTGTCTAACAGTTCCTTGAAGAGAGTCAATGAGGACTAACCTGGACTGGGATTTTAGTTATGAATCTGTCCTCCAGCATGTCCTATTTATTTCGTGCTGAGGTTCAAGTCAGCTCGATGGGATTGTGCAGCATGTCCATTAATTCTGGGTTGGACATGGCTTGGCAGCATATGGCATCTGCTGATGAGGGATGAGTGATTAGGTGGGCTATATAAAATCAACTTGGGTCCCCAGGACTGGTCAGCCACAGTCCTTCCATGTTGGCCTGTACCTCCAAGAAATATAAACCAAACAAGACAGGTCCCAGGTTGAGCCAGTTTGCAACCCATCTAGTGACATAGGGTTTTATTTAGGCTGGTGAGCTTATCTATAATGCCCGAGTGGGGTATTTCCAGGTAGGCTGTGTGGACCACCTTCCCCAATGGCCTTGGTGACTGTTTCAAAGAACCAGGTTTAAGAGGCATCTGCCTTAACAAAGCAGGATCCAGTGTCTGTAGGTCCCAATATCTTCCATGATGATCCTTTCCATAGCTTTGCAGACCAAGCTAGTCAGGCTTATGGGGCGATAGTTTCCAGGATCCGTTGAGGCACCACCTTTGTGGAGAGGGACCACAGTTGCTGCTCTTTGGGTACATATCCTGTAGTAAGGCTGAGATTGAACAGTAGTTTTATGTTTGGGTTTAGTTCTTCTTGGAGTTCATGTAGGACGCAGCTATATAGTTATACATTAACACTTCATATAACACGCAGTTATACATTAACACTTCATAATACCCCTGAAAGGTACAATATGGTACCTATTAACTTTATGCCACTAGGCAACAGTCATCTTCTTCCTTCCTACCCCACCAATTTTCAGCCTCAGTCTGACTTTTCCAGTTGTTCTTACTCTCTTCATTCTCCTTCGCTGTATATACGGCTATTCATTTTATTTACCTCTGCTATATCATGTCTCTGTCCTAAATTCTTGCAATATGCCGATTATTTTCTGCTACTATTTCATGCCTTCTTCTGCTGAATCGTAGTAGCAAATATATGTTATGTCAATGATTATGTTATTGTATCTCATTAATGTTGTCAAATTAATCCTTTGTAAAAGCTCTGTTGGAGCTTTTCTCCCAGGGCCTTCACTGAAATGGGATCAGGGGTGGTCCAGTCAGACTTTCCAGTAAAGAAATAGAAATAAATAAACAGCAAACAAATTTAATATACAAAAATAATAGGTAATTTATGCCGAAAAGCTGTTGTTCTCTTTTCTAATAAAAATGTAATGTATTAACAATTGCTTTTCTGGCTTGCTGTAGTACTCTGTATCCAATACTGAAAAGAAGTCAACTGTGTGATGATGCATTTTAGGTCATACATAAATGTAATAACTGCTCTGCAGCAGAAAAAAGGGTTGCAAAGTGGCCATTACATTATTTAATAGTAACCCAGACTTGTTTTCAAAACACTAGTGATTGACACTCATCTGTGCAATCGCCAGTGTGTTATTGTCTGACTTTTCTCCGGAAGGATGAATTGCTGGTATGCCTGTGATTTCCCCTTTCTCTACATTAGTGTAATCTTGGAGCTGGCAAAAAAAAAAAAAATATATATATATATATATATATATATATATATATATATATATATATATATATGCATATATATAGATATAGCTATATGCAGATATATACATATATATATATATATATATATATATATATATATATATATATATATATATATATATATATATATATATATATATATATATATATATATATATATATATATATATATATATATATATATATATATATGTATATATGTATATATATATATATATACATATATATATATATGTGTGTGTGTGTGTGTGTGTGTATATAGTGCATTTATATCTGTATCTATCTGTTTAACATTTGCCCTTAACCCTGGACAACACCCCAGGGGACCTCTGTAAAACCCGATCCTTTAGTCATAAAAGACCACCTAATACAGGCCTGGAAAACATGGATATTCAATTTCCAAATGTCTCTGTGATCAGCTTGGTAGATATGGGCATCCTGAGAATATGTAACAATTGTCTCATATCCTCAGACAACTATTTAATTCTTAAAGAAACCAACATAGTATGCAAGAGTTGTACATACACAACTTTCTTGTTGGCAAAAATCTCACTTACAAATAAAGTTGTAAAGAAAACACACTACATTCTTCACACATACTGCTCACCCCCCTACGCACACACATACACACACACACTACATCCTCCACACATACTGCTCGCCACACATATAGGCCATCTTATGCTGAGGCATTTAAAAAATCCTTCCCAAACTTCAATGACCTCCTAAGCCTACAAATGGCAATGCCTATTCACAGTAGTCTCTAAAGCACACACAAAAAGCAGCAACAAACACTGCACATAAACCCACAACCAATGATCCCCCAAGATCTAAGCCAGTAAGGCAAGCAAACACTTTATCTAAGAGTCTTGTCATAGGGGATTACATCGTATGACACACAGATACCCCGATCACCAGGCTTGACAAAGAGAAGATAAGGGACAGCTGCTTATCTTTAGCTGGGATCCGTAACATTATGTATGCACTCAAGTCACTGAACCACAGGTACAAATATGATTCTATCATAGTCCATGTGGATGTAAATGAGATGTACCTCAGTGGACTATATGAAAAAAGACATTGTGGATCTCTATGGATGTGTGTCACAGGCAGGTATGTGCCTTGCAATGAGCAGCAGTTTACCTTCAACAAGGATGATGCCACAGTATGAACAAAAAATGATTGATTTCAACAATTGGCTTACTTTTTGGTGTCATTCCAGAGGTATTCAATATCAGTCAGCATGGGAGGACATAATCCGTGGTGGTCCAGTGGTAGCATTGTTGCCTCACAGCAAGAGGTTCTCCCGTTTGATTCTCAGCTAGTGTGCGGGGAGTGCCTTCTGTGTGGAGTCTGCATGTCCTCCCCGCGGGTCGAGTGGCGTTCTGAAAGACATGCGTGAATGGGCTTGCCTTCGTTGAAGGTTGGGCAATGAGCTGGCAACTTGGCACCATGAAAATCTTCTGCCAATCATTAGTGGATCGGAGTTCTGCTGTGGTGACCCCTAACCAGGAAAAGCCGAAAGACAACAACAACATGAGAGGACATGGTTAACAGATGATATTGCTTTGTGAGGATGGTCTGCACCTTTCAGATATTGGCTAAAACTCTATCCACCCCTTAGAGCCTTTTTCTGGCAATTCCAAAATGACAAACCTTCCAACATAGCAAAAAAAAAAAAAATAAATAAATAAAACTCAAAGCAACCTTTAGGTGTTACTGCTCAATGCTAAGAGCCTTAATAACAAACTCCATACCTTACCAGCTCTCCTCACTCTGGGGAATATAGACAGCTGTGCCAGTACCAAAACTTGGTTTAAAGCTTTAGAAACTAGTCTGCGGTACTCTGGCAATGCAAGGCCACCATTTCTTCCACACGTTTAGACCAACAGCAGCACATACATGATCTAAATGTTGGAGGTGTCTCAATCTACATCAGCAACAAATATACCTACAGGTTGATTAAAAAGGATGATGCAAGTCACCATACATAAAGTCCCTTACCATATCCTAGCTAACTATAGGTCACCATTTATGCCTCAAGAATCTCATAACTCATAATACCTAGAACTAATGAAGACACTCGCCATCCAACCAACTACCATATTCATGGGGCACTTTGACTACTCCTCTATAGATAAGGAAATATACACTACCTCATACTCACAGGCACAACATTTCCTAGACTTTGTTAACATAAATACCCTGGACCAGATAGTATGCACTCCAACCACATGGTCAAACATGTTGTACCTTGTACTGACCAACAACCCCTCCACCACCTATCACGTCCTCACTGGTGAGATCAGATCACAAAGCTGTCTCCTTGAAATAAGATCAGTTCAGAAAACCAAACTAAACCTGTAACAGCTAGGAACTATTTTAAAGCAAACTACATTTTACTAAATGAGTTTATCAAAATTTTAACACCCCCCCACTAATCATGAGATAACTGGAGCCCTGTACAAACATGCAATTAGCTGCATAGAGGCTCATCTACCTACCAGAAGTAAGTCCATAAAAAACACCAAAAACAAACCACACTTGTATCCCAAACTTAACAGGATATATAACAAAAGGAAAAGAGACATGGCCAAAATCAGAAAGAGCAACTCTCATAAAGACCAGAGCTCAATGATTAAGCTAAATGAGAACTCAGTGATTAAACTAAATAAGGTGCAGGGTTTGAGTCTCACAAGGGATAATTGGCTAGGCTTAAAATGGCTTGCAAGGGCAGTTAGCTTAGTACTAACCTATGAACCTATGAACCTATGAAGAAACTAAGAGGATTAATTAAGTCCAACAAGGCCAGCTATGAAGTCAGGATAGCCTGTCAGGCTAAGGACAACCACCAGGTCTTCTTCGGCTATGTCTGAAAACTTAAAGGCAGCAAACAGCAGTGTGCTGAATTGGTAGTAAATGGCACCCTCTTCACTAAGCAGAGAGATAACTTAAGTCTGCTGTTTGACATATTCAACTCAAACATCACTTCCAACTCTCCCGGCGACACCCTGTGAAATCCATTCTAGCATTTCCACCAACTATCAGTAGGGAGCAGGTTTTGGCAGTGCTTGCAAGGCCAAAGATACTGCCTTAGTGAGTCCAGACAATATTCCTGGTTGCTTCCAAAATAGCTTAAAACATGACCTTTCAGGACCCATGGAAGCACTTTTCAACTATAGCCTCAAAACGGGGTACTTACCAAGTGAATAGAGGACTGCAACTGTCATCCCTCTTCACAAGGATAGTCTGTCAACCAACTCCAGAAACTACAGACCCATCAGTTTGACAAGTATAATATGCAAAGCCATGGAACAAATGATCAGCAAGGAACTTGGCAACTGACAGACACTGGACCCATTCCAGCTTGACTTTGTCAAGGGAAAGCATTGCCTACTTAACCTGGCACTTTTCTTCAAGAGGGTCATCAAGGCAATGGATGAGTGGAAGATGGTACATATTACCTACCTTGACCTGTCTAAGCCATTCAGTACAACCCTTCACTCAGTTATAGTTGCAAAACTAACTAAACTAGTCATAAGCCCTTGCATAACTTGGTGGATTTTTCAGCTGGCTCACAAATAGGACCCAAGAAGTTAGAACTGGTAAGACCATCTCCACCAAGTGACTGGTCACCAGTGGAGCATCTCAGGGATCTGTACTGGGCTCACTCCTGTTTTGCATCTACTTCTCAGAAGTCAAAGCTAATGTTAAGGGCCTTTGGCTCACAAAGTTTGCAGATGATTGTAAACTGTGAGTTATCATAGATTACCCCCTCATGACACTAATATAATGTAAGAAGGCCTAACGCAGACAAATGACTGGTGCCAAAGCCATGGTTTAAAACTCAATGCCAAGAGGTGTATTACAGTACCCTTTGGGAAAATCTTCACACAAGCCAATTACTCCATTGATAAAACATCTATAAGAGTTGACCTGGTAGTTAATGATCTGGGAGCATATGTAGACAGTAATCTGGCCTTCGACCAACATGCAGCCAAGATAGTAAGAAAGACATTCCATGTTGCCCAAATTATAAGTAAAGGTGTGGCAGCCTGGTCCAAGGAAGTTATAGTACCACTTTACTTGTCCATTATCTGACCCATCATCGAGTTCAGTGCCCCCTTCACCATTGTGCCTGACCAGGCATTTGCAACAGCTGGAATGCCCACAGAGGTTCTTCACCAGCAGAATCCAGGGTATTAACACTCAGGACTATACAGATTGCCTTAAGGTCCTATCTCTATATTCAGTCTCCTACAGCTTACTGAGAAGCAATGCATGCCTGACATATAAGACATCCTCAGATCCAGCCCTGGTGGATCATTTGCACATCCAAAAAATAAGCAGCGCAAGAAACATTAGATCCATTGTTTTAAACTTTGTCTGTGACATACATAGAACTTGCTGGCTAGACTGATACATAAATAGAACTTGCTGGCTAGACTGATATGTCTCTCAAAGGATCCCTGTGTTATGGAACAGGCTCCCCATACATGTCAAGCAGAGTATATCCCTGACGTTTTTCAAATGTAACCTTGTCCACTGAATGGAAAATCGTAAATTCACCCCAGGTCTGTCCCCCATCTATGTTTCTAATGGACAGAGGCAGACAATAAGTAAAATATTACCTAACTAGCATATGTCCAACAAAGTCCTTAGTCACTTTCAAATTAAAATACCCCTCCTAATAGATACCTATGGTACATGGGGCGAGACATGAGATTTATGTATTCATTTTATATTTCCTTTTGTTTGAAAGGATAAAAATTATTTCTGGTTGACTGAAAAGCTAAAAAGCTACAATACAAGTTGCATGTTTATCCAAGAAAAAAAAATAACAATTTAACAATAAAGACTTATGTAAATTTGGGAAAGATGTAGAATTTTTAGATGCATGACCATTTGGAATGCTTAGACTAAGAATATTTACTGTTCTGTTTGATAATTGGTCTACTGAGTAATTATTTCATAACTATTATTAAACATTTTCTGAAGGTCAGACTAAATGTGGTCAGACAAGCATTTAAGCTGTTTTATTCAATACGTTCATAGGTTCATAGGTAGGTAATAGGCTATCTGCCTGAAGGCATTTATAAGCCTAGCCAGAATGTGTTGGCTTTCGCCGCCCCCTTAGATTAGTTCCCTGTGCTTCTGTCCAGCAGAGCCACTAAAGTGATCCCCGGGCTAAACTTTCTGTTTCCCATCCACTTGTCAAGGTTTCTTTTGAAGAGAGTTAGCAAGGAGCTCTGTCTAATGTAGATTGGAATCTTGTTCCAAAGCATGGGAAGTCTCTGGGACAGCAATCTATCCCTTCAGCATGTCCTATTTATTGTTGTGGTGAGGTTTAGATCCCTAGAGCATGTGGCTTGAGAGGATAAGGCTTTCTTTAGGTGGAGCATGTCCATCAATTCTGGGTTGGACATGGCCTTGTATGTCAGGCAGAGATCACCTCTGAGTAGGCGGTATGCAACCAAGTGCAGCTACAGTTTCTTCAGTTGAGCTGCATAAGGCATCTGTTTGAGGCCAGTGATCCTCTTGGTGAGGTACTTCTGTGGTCTTTCCAGCTGTTGCAGGTGTCTTGTAAGGTACATCCCAAATGGGGCGTTGTACTCTATGATGGATTTGATGAGTGATGAGTAGAGGGGCACAATGACCTCTTTTGTTCTGGATGTGAACCCTTTTGTGATTGGGTGGATCACATAGAAGGATTTTCTAACCACTTTGGCAATGTGATTATCAAAGGAGAGATTAATATCTACTTGGGTCCCCAGATCCTTTATTACGTCTTTTGTATTTAGGGGACTGCCATCTATGTGGTAGTTTGTGGGTACTTTGTTTTTTCCAAAGGGGATGACTATGCACTTTTTTGGCATTTAGCTTGAGGCCATGATTTTGACACCAGGTATCCATCTCAGTGAGACCCTTTTGGAGGATGTCTGTGTCAGCCAGAGAGTCACTTATAGCCCGTAGTTTGCAGTCGTCTGCGAACATGGTCAGCAACAGTCCTCCTGTGCTTGCCTGTACCTCTGAGAAGTATATGCTGAACAGGAGGAATCCTAGGACTGAGCCCTGGGAATGCCACTTGTAACCAGTTTAGAGTCGGACCTAGCTCCCGCAACTCTCACCATATGGGTTCTGTCCATGAGCCAGTTGGCAACCCGTCTTGTGACATAGGGGTTTATGTTCAGGCTGATGAGCTTGTCTATAATACCAGAATGGGAAATGATGTCAAAGGCCTTAGCCAGGTCTAGGTAGGCTGTGTGTGCTACCTTTCCTTCATCTATAGCCTTGGTAACTGTCTTAAAGAAGTCCACCAGGTTTAGGAGGCATGATCTGCCCTTAACAAAGCCGAACTGGTTAGGGTCCAGTGTTTGGAGGTTCCCAATGTCTCTATTAATGAGCTCCATGATGATGTGCTCCATAGCCTTGCAGACCAAGCTAGTCAGGCTTATAGGGCGATAGTTCCTGGGGTCTGTTGTGGCTCCACCTTTGTGGAGTGGAATAACCATTGCTGTGCGCCACTCTATGGGTATGTAGCTTGTCGAGAAGCTGAGTTTGAACAGTGTGTTTAGGTGAGGGGTTAGTTCATCTTTGAGCTCGTGTAGGATGCAGCAGGGGACACCATCTGGTCCCACTGATGCTGTGTTTTTGGCTTTGGAGAGGGCTGTTTTAACCTGAGTGTCTGTGATTTCAGGGACTCTACATTCTTCTGATATGGTTATGGGCCCTTTTGGGGAGAGAGGGGGGTGAAGTTTGTGCTGAACCTGTCTGCCAGGATGTTGGCGATATTGGTCAGTTCAGTGTATTTTGTACCATTCTGCACTAACTCTGAGCAGATCTGAGCATTGCCACTTAGATTCTTGACATAGCTAAAGAATGCCTTGTGGTTATCTTTGGAGTCCCTGGCAATCTTTCTTTCAAAGCTCATCTTGGATGATTTTATGAGGGATCATAGTTTCTTGCTGATACAGATCAGGGATGTCTTCCCTTCTTGGGATTTTACTCTTTTCTGTACTAGTTTCCTCCTTCTATTGTATAGCTTGTTTATGGCAGGAGTCCACTAGACTGGTTTCCTTTTCTTGGAGGAGTGATTCTTGGATTTGCTTGGGATGGCATGATCCATGCATTCTTGTAGGTGCCTGTAGAATGCATTAGTAAAGGATTTTGCAGCTTGGACAGCGTTATCCTTCAGCATGGGGGCTTTGAAACTTTCCACCTTGGTCTTAAGTAACGTGAAGTTTACTTTTGAAAAGTTTTTCACGGTGGTTTCCTTGTCAGAATGTGGATATCCAAAGTGATTTGTTTATGGTCAGATCTAACCAGCAAGGGGTTGACGTCCAGTGTGGAACACTGGTTGCCCATGTTGGTGATGACCAGGTCCAATATGTTGTCACCTCTGGTGGGAGTGTTGACCAGTTGAACCAGGGCATTTGAGTTTATAAATTCTAGGAAATGTTGGGCAAGGGAGTTAGTACTTGAATAGTTCTCCCAGTTAATGTTTGGGTAATTGAAATCACACAATATTAGGGTGTTTGGTAGGACCTTTATGTTTCCCAGTGTTTCCAGAAACATGGAATGGGGATCCTGGGACATGGTGGGTGATCTGTAGCAAGCTACAACTTGAATTGCAGTTTTGCCCATTGTTAATTGCACGTTTATAATCTCTAAAGCATCGTGCTGTGCCACTAACCTGGAGGTATGGGTATCCTTGATGAATATGGATATGCCCCCACCTTTTGTATTTCGGTTTGGGTTCTGTGGCCAAAATGTATGGTATGAGTTGTAGCCTGGTGGTGCTGGGGTGCTCTCTGGAGCCTTAAACCAGGTTTCTGTTACTGCAGATATATCGATTTTCTCCATACTGAGGAGTGCCTCGAGTGCATGCATTTTGAGGTTTAGACTTCTGGCATTGAGTAGCATTACCCTCAGTTTTTTGTTCATTCTGCTATTTACGGTGGTGGGTTTGTCTTTTGAGCCTTGCCTAAAAAGGCACTATGGGTGATGGCAAGAGCCTTGGCCAGTATTTGAAAGCTTAAGGGTGACAGGTGCAAGCCGTCTCTAGCGAAGCAGTGTGGCTTGTCGAGCATGTGATCCCAGGTGGACAGACACTGGATCCCCTTTGAATGACACCAGAAACTTAGCCAATTGTTGAAATTGGGAATTCTTTCTTTATATCGTGGTATAATTCTTGGTGAGGGCATGATGCTACTCAGGGTCAGGGTCATACCGGCCTGGGCTATGGGATCAGAGAGCTCTTCCATGTCTCTTTTTATGTAGCCCAGGGAGGTACAGCTCAGGTGATGATTGCTCCTTGCTGATGATTATGACCTGCTGATTAGGAGATGCTGAATTCCAACTTCTGATAAAAACAGATAATACTGAGATATGCTCTTACATGTATTTATTAGGTACTCTGACAGACTGCTACATCCCAATTATATATTCATGGAACAGAGTGGTATGGACAAGTTGAAAGTCATCTGCAAAGAATTTATTTTTATGTTATTTATCTGTTTATTTACTTTTGATGACTGGTTAAGTGCCACTAGGCATGAGGCATTTTCAGGGGAGACCAGATGTGGTTTTTATATCAATATGGGAGTATTTTTTGCTGAAAGGGAAACCTTATGATTATGAAAAATGCAATGAGATTGAGAAAACTATGTAACATGCTTTTTAGAAAGTGAGAGTGCAAAAATGCTTTGTATAAACTGGAAGTGAACCTTGGAATAAAATGGTTGTCAAAATGACAAAATAAATGATTTACTATTGTTATAATAGGAAGGAAAGGTTAAATAAAGGAAATTATGATACATTTATAGTCAGAATTTGGAAAATTAGTGATAAGTAATGTTTTCTTTTAATGTATAAGGTGAAGTGGGATACAGAAAGATTAGTGAAAGAAATGAAACAGAATTTGTACATTTCTAAAGAAGTATGGTTAATATAAGTTTTACATCATAAAATACCAGTGTTGGAAAGACTACCTTGTATAATCTAGATCTGTGCATATTGCTTACTTTTATAACATATTTCATTGCTGATAACACATGAAAGTTTTTGCATTGAATGACTATGATTAAGATAAAGGTAGTTTGTATATTGATATATTGATATTTTTGTAAATAACAGTTCCCTACACTTTTTAGTATGTACTGTAGAATCTTTTACTTGAGCTATCACCACCTCAGGCACAGGGGACCTCACGTTTAATGTCATCTGAGGAATTGCACCTCAGCAGTGCACCCCTTCCCGCAAACTGTACTGTAGCATGGGGGAGGGGTGTACATCAAGAGTGCACCCCTCCCCCAATACTGCAGTTCAGTGTCACTATTAGAAAACTAATCCAAATATGTTGTGTGGGAATATAACCCACAACTTTATAATCATCTTAGCATTAAAAATGAGTGTATCTGCTGATCCACTGACACCACAATAATGTTATACATGCTGTGGCACCAGGGAAATACTGCCAGTCCAGCTATCTGGAATTTTGTAAATAATTATATGTCACTTGAAAATATTAATATGATTTATATAGAAATGTAACACTGCCAGCCCAGCTGTCTGGAATTTTGTAAATAATCACATCATTTGTGAATATTAATATGATTAATATGCTTGTCTTACAAATGTAAGAGAACTATATGTTATTTGGATATTAAACTAGTGGTGCAGAAGTGTGTGTTGAACTGTATGTTATGTACTGAGCTTCAAGAATGTAACAACAGTGCACCCTACTAGAAAAGAAAAGAAATGTATATAATGTATATAAACTATATACCTGAGTTTCTATCAGTTCGTCGAAACTTCAGCAGTTTGAGCACCATATGTTTGAACTGGGAAGTTCGAAAACTGATTATCGCGAAGCCACGGAACACTGAATTCTTCCCCAGGGAAAGAATTTGGTGGGCCATTTCTGTGGCTTCACAATTTTCAGCACTGTGGTGGAAAGTTAAGGATCGGGTTCAGGTAAGTGTGCAATTGTGCGGACTTTAGGGTTAGAGTGCGGGTTAGGTGAGTTAGGGTTAGGGTGCGGGTGAGGTGGGTGTGTGATAGTGACAGACATTAGGGTTAGGGCGGGATAGGTGAGTTAGGGTTAGGGCGCAGGTCAGGTGAGTGTGCGATAGTGACGGACCTTAGGGTTAGGGCGGGATAGGTGAGTTAGGGTTAGGGTGTGGGTCAGGTGAGTGTGTGATAGTGACGGACCTTAGGGTTAGGGTTTGGGTTAAGGTAAGTGGATAGATAGTAGTGTATGTATAGTTTAGTGTAGGGTTAGATGTAGGATTTTAAGTGTATTTGTGTGGATTGCTGTTTTTTTGGTGTGTTTGTGTTGTGTGTGTGTTTCTTGGAACAGCGATTTTTCCCCATGGGAAAAAAATCGCTGTTCTAAGCCTTTGATGGATTTGCACTTCGAGGTTAGAAGTTTGAACATATGGTGTTCGAACTTCTGCCATTTTGATGAAGTGATATAGACCCTATATACCTGTGCAAATGTATGTTTTAATAGTAGAAGCTGGAACATGCAGAGTTAACTTGCAAAACGTCAAGAAAATAAGTTGAAATTAAAAGTGTTTTATGATGTGCTACATAAAGTAGTTTCAGTCTAGCAAGCAGACACAATGTCTAGAGCTCAACGTTTCTTTCTATTGTCTTTCAGAGGAGTAATTACTAAGTGTAAAATGTTCTAAGTAAACATCTGAAAGATATGTCTTTTTTACAGAGAAATGTTACATTTTGCTAAGTTTCTGTTAGCCTGGGAACTGAAGGTAGGTGACAAAAGAGTGATGTCATCCAGGATAACCCAGCAGTAATGTTTTGATATTAATTTGGGAACTCTCTTAGAGACTGTGCATTTTGTATCTTGTCTTGAACCTAGAAATGTCCATTTATCATTATCTGCATTTGCCTTGCTAATAGTAAGTAACTAGGGCACAGTGATATCTCTTAGATATAGCTAGGAATATAGAAACAATTATTTTAGATGTTCTCTGTATTTATTTGAGACTGTCCTGCAATGTTGTTTGAAAATATTTCCTGTGATTCTGAACTCTGCAGTTACTGTGTTGATTGAGTATTGTCTTATTCTTTAGCCTATATTTGTGGCTGGTTTGTTTAGAGATGTTTAAGCTCTTACAGTACTTGCACATGTATTTGGTGACACTGTACAGGCCACTCCTAAATAGCCTTGGTCTTGGTCACACTTACCATTTACATAATGGTAACATTACACAGTAGGATTGGTCACCCTTTGTAAGGGCCTTTATAGTAGCTAAAAAGTAATGGTTGGTGGCAGTGATAACTACCTTATAGTCAGGGCAGAAGGGGGCATAGCTAGTAAACCTGTGCCAGCCTTCCCCATGAGTGTCTATGTGTTTGTAAATAAATACAATCTTAAAGGTGTGTGTGTGTGTGTGTGTGTGTGTGTGTGTGTGTGTGTGTGTGTGTGTGTGTGTGTGTGTGTGTGTGTGTGTGTGTGTGTGTGTGTGTGTGTGTGTGTGTGTGTGTGTGTGTGTGTGTGTGTGTGTGACATGAATCACTGGTTGGACAGACAGGGTGCTGGAGGTTTTGGCTTGACCACTTGGCTGAGATCTTAACCCTATAGCTGTGTCAGTGGGGAGTCTTACTGGGGATCGGGAGAAAGAGACAGTAACCAGTCTCTGGACTGACTGTGATCTATGTGTGCTCTTAAGGGAAATTGCACTTTACTGTGTGTGTACTTGTCATCCTCCCAATCCCTTACTGGTGCTAGTGGTGAGGATTGAGGCTCCTTGATTATTGGGCCAGTGCAGGGGTGTCACACATGCTGAGCTAGTGCCTTCAGTCTCATACTGATTAGCTGTGCAGTCAGTTTTAAATAAAGGAGAAGCACAATAGGGAATGGAGGAGGCCTGTTTTGTAGTTCTTGTTAAAAATGATTCTGGCAATTAATCTGTTATTTTAACCTATGTTCTAGTTTGCTCATATATGCTACAAATTGCCTGTACAAAAACAAAAAAAGTAGTATTAAACTTTTCCCAACTGGTCAGAGACATATCACAATAATACTCAACTCACCAAACTCAAGAAATGTTACAATAAAATTATAATTTTTTTCTGTAGTCTTCCTAATAAAGCCCATTTACTGCAATGCAAATAAAACAGCTACCAAGAATAAGAACAGTGCCTTAGCTTTGCCTATGCAGTAACAACCCACAACATTATAGTACACCCGCACTCAAAGCCTCTGGGTCACACTTTCAGAGAGAAACCTCTGAAGCAGTGAATCACTTTGCTTATTGTATCTTTTATGTAAATGGTGCCAAGTATTGAAACAATCATCCTCTCACTATTAGAGTGTCTCCTGATACATAATAAACTCAAGAAAATATACAATATTCATCTTTTTCCAACTGGAGCAGTAATTATATGAATGTGATCACATAATATCTCTCACTCTCCATTTCACTGCACTCTGTAATTCACCCTTGCTATATCTAGATGAATCTCTGTTCCCTACCCTACAGCTTTACCTTTTATATTTTCATCCATCATATGCGATCTTCTTTCAACAACAATCATTCACTATATGTTCAAATAATCTTAGCAAACTCTGTTTACCTATTTTTCTGTCACTTCTGCCACCCTTGATTAAACTCTATTACCTTATTTTCTCTCATCTTAATGCTCCTTTACTTTCTTTACCATTCCCTGTTCTTACGCTTTCTTTCTGTTTCCCTCCTTCATCCTCTTTTTTGGTCCTTCATACTATCCTACCTTTTCCATCTCAGTTTCTGATAACTGTGATTGAACCCTGTTTTCTTGCATTGTTCTCCTTCTCCATGTATACTTAATGTAAGGTGTTATGTGTATATTCTACATCACGGCTCTTATAATGTTTACTAAAACCACTGAGTAAAGGTTTTTAATATGTGTGAGATCAGCAACTGTACGTCTGACAAGTTGGATAAATAATGCATGTCACTGTGTGTCTGTCTGTCTGTTTATCTATCAATCTAGTTTAATTTTAATTATTTCAATTGTTAACTGGGTAAATGAAGAGGTCCTGAACATTGAACCATTTTCATGATGTGGGTTACATAGCAAGAAAAACATACAAAAGTACATACATGAACAATAACAGGTGATATAAATACGTGTTTGTATCATGTTATCGAAAGATGAAAATAATGAACGCTATTTCATCAAACCTAAAATATCGAAATCACATAATATTGAACATTCAGAACATCAAATTTTTTCCTTGGGAAAAAATTCGCTATTCCGAAACAGTTACACACAACACAAGCACACCTAAAAAACATCAATACACACACATACACTTATAATCCTACAACTAACCCTACACTAAACTATACATACACTACTATCTATCCACTTACCTTAACCAAAACCCTAACCCTAAGGTCCGTCACTATTGCACACTCACCTAACCCGCACCCTAACCCTAATTCACTTAATCTGCCCCTAAACCTAATTCACCTAACCTGCGCCCTAACCCTAACTCACCTAACCCGTGCCCTAACCCTAACTCACCTAACCCATGCCCTAATCCTAACAACCACACAATCGCACGCTTACCTGAACCTGACCCATAAAGCTCCACCACAGCGCAGAAAATAGCGAAGCCACAGAACCGGCCAACCGAATTCTTTCCCTAGGAAAGAATTTGGTGTTCTGCAGCTTCGCTATTTTTAGCGTTCGATTAAAACGGGTCGATATTAGAACATTCGAAGTTTTAAACTTCGATGTTCTAATATAGACCCTATAAATACATAATAGTGAACTAGATGCATGCATTGTTATTACTTTAGCATTTCATTAACCCTAAACAATTATAAAATGCCTGTCTATTTATCTGTCTGTCTACCTGTTTATTTATCTATCTATACAGCTGTCTGTCTATCTATATATCTGTCTATCTTAGTAGCTTGGTAAGACATTTTTATTTTACTTTGACTTACCTTTTGTTGTTTTACCTTTAATTTTCACTGTTTGTTGTTAGAAAGGGATAGGTTTTCGACAGGCAATCTCTAACTGCCCTGAGGGACCTAGTCAGCTATAAATTCACACAGACTGCAGAGAGGGCAATCCAGAGCTTATCTAAACAATCCTGTATTGGTTTGTGATTGACTGTGCAGTAGCCTGGTAAGAGAAGTTTTTATTTGAATTTGTATTTTATTTTACATGCCATTTTTCACTGTTTGTAGGAGGGAGGGGATAGCTTGTAGACAAGATTTACTTTGATTTATATTTTGTTGCTTTACCTTTAATTTTCACTATTAGTTGTTAGAAAGGGATAGGTTTTAAACAGGCAATCTCTAACCATCCCAAGGGGCCTAATCAGCTATGAATTCACACAGACTGCAGCAAGGACGATCCAGATCTTATCTAAACAATCCTGTCTTGGCTTTTGATTTATTGATATTTACTGATAAAAAGGGGTGCAACTGCGAGCAATAGTTTGCTGAAGCTACTGTGCGCATTCTCCTGCGATGAAAAGGAATTCCAGCTTCTGTTTGAGTTTCAGAACTTGTATGATCAGAGCAATAATTTAGAGCACTTAATTTAGTATTTAGTTGTATATTGTTTGGGTGATTTTCCTCAAAGAAGTTGGTTTCAGTTCTCTTTGAATTCTGCGGTAACTGATTTTGATTAGTCTTTTCTTTTAGAATGTTTTATTCATTTGCAGCTGAATATGGATTCCTTGAATGAGTATGGTGTTAGTGATTTGCTAAAACACAAATATTGTGCTCAGTGTAATAAATACTATGTATAGTTAAAGGTAATCCCTGATAACACTGGTGATCTGTGTGCTCATGTCAAAGATTGGATGATTTGGTTATGATTATTCGTAGTAAATCTAGACTTACAGATGACGATTGCACTTGTGCAAGTCACATAGCTTGGAGAACTATTGTTACATGTATTAGTGACTGCACAGATGAGTTAAATAATGTTAGGCAAAGAGCAAATAGAACATAGTTAGGAAAGGATGTATCTATTGTCAGTAAAGATCACTCAACCCCTATGAAACAATACTATGCTTTGAAATTCTGGATACAAGTATTCAGCAATCTGAGGACTCAGAGCGTATACAAGGAAATAAAAAAAGAAAGAAAGGAAGAAATTCACAACAAATAACAAGGGAGAGAAAGAAACCAATAAATGTCTGCAAAGCAAAGAAAATACATACTAAAAAAGACTGTTTATGTAGCACACAGATTGCGGTGAAAGACAACATTTTTCTATCAAAATACCTTCAGTGTACAGAAGTAGGCATATTTTTTTCCAAAAGAGAAGGTAGAAAAAGAGGCAAGAGGCAGGTGAAAAGGGAGCAATCCAAATTGAATGTGGAATATTTAAGAATATTACTGTAAGAAAAAAAGGGGGGAAGACAGACGTTGACAATATGGCTCAAGCAGTGGATATACAAAGCCAGGTGGAGGAGAATTGTATGATTGCAAATGTAATAAGCAATGTAAACAGTGGGTTTAATAGGACTAATGGTGATGAATATCATTCTTTGTAACAAATGATATATTAGATATTACTGAATCAGAAACTGAAGATTCTTTTTATCTGGTCAGAAAAGATATTTCTGTTATTGGAGATTCAATTATTAAAGGCTCTGATACATTTGCAGAGAAGATAATGAATATCAAATAGCTTTATATTTGCTAGGAGCAAAAATAAAGTAGGAAAGGCAGACCTTAGAATGCCTCAATGTAAGGAAGTACAGATCTGAACCAAAAAAGTGTATCAGGGCAAGTGCTTGCAAACTGCAAGAACCAAATAACAAACCATCTAGCACTGAAGGAAGGGTTGACAACAACACTCACGCTGAAAGCAGGCTTTAGTAAGTGAATGTTCCTGAATTTGCTTAATAAAGCCTGCTTTCAACTTGAGTGTTGTTGTCAAGTCTTCTTTCAGTGCTAGCTGGTTTGTTATGAAGTACAGATCTGTTTCTATTCATGTCGGTACAAATGATCTCATCTGCAAAAACTCTCTGACAGTTAGTGGGGAATTTACAGCCCTCTTAGATAGCATAGCTTGTACAGGTGTTAGGACATATTTTTCAGAGATGACACATAAAAAGGAGAGTCATGTCACTGTGAATGAAAAGATTTTTGGGGTAAATATCTACATGAATAAAATATCCTGTTTTAAAAATGGATATGTGCAGAGCATCCAAGCCTAGTTTTGGGCACACATGTTCAGACAGGATGGCGTGCATTTGTCAAGATCAGGGAAGATGATTTTTCCAGCAGATATTTCACAAAGTTTGACAAACACAAGGCAGGATTTTTGCCAGATTAAAAAAATAGCAGTTTACAGATAGGAACATTTGATGCATCTCTGATGGTTGTTAATGCTAGGAGCATTAATAATAAAGCTTTTTTATTGGAAAATTTTCTACATTGCCACAAGATTGATGTTTTTGATTTTGAAAGATGGTTAAAGACAATGACTGGAAACCAATTCTGTCAGGGTATAAATGTTTTTACTGTAACAGATGTTCTAAGAAAAAAATCAGGTGGAGGTGTTATGATAGGGATTAAAGATAGTTATAAGACCTGTGATTATTACATGTTCAGTGATAACACCAATACTATAGATTGTTAACTGTGACAATAAAGCAACCCTGCAACATGTAACAGTTATAGGCCACCAATGTCAAGTGCTGATGACCTAGAGGAAGCCATACATTTCTTGCATGAAACACAGGAGGGAAGAATGATAGGGCTGGGGACTTAAATTTACCAGAAACAGACTGGAAGAGCATTGATTCAACAACATTAGTTAGGAAATTATTCGCACTGTATGTTCATTAATAACAATTGCTTCACATTGTAATAAAAAAAGCTACCAGGGAACAGAATATACTAGACAGTGTAGGTGTTCTTAAAGTTACTATTACTTCATGTCAAGTTTTTGTCCCCTTTGATGTGCATCAGTCATGGAGTTATAAAGGTTAATTTGTAGCTATATAATTCTAACAAAAAACACACAAAAAGACTAAGAAATAAAATAGCCAACAGCTCCAAGCTACGTCTCAGATTGTATTATATATATATATATATATATATATATATATATATATATATATATATATATATATATATATATATATGTTACAACATGGAGTGTGTGCCTGACTTGGAACAGTGGTTGAACCAAGTGAGTAATACTTCGGGAATATGGTAGGGATACACTTACCTTTGGAAAAGCCCTTGATGACTACCATGATTTAGTATGGCAATATAGAAAGTTAATACATTAAAATACTTATTTTAAAGAATGCATTAGACACAAAGAAATGCCGAAAGGTTTGCGTTATTGGAAATTTCCTACAGGGCTCATCGAAAACAGTGCACTACATGTTGAACTGGTCCTAATGTTTGATAGGCAGAGGTGTGAACTCCTCGAATTACTGATATAACATGCAGTGTATGGAAGAACTTAATCAACAAATCTTAGTGCTGGATGATAATATTAAAAGAGATACTGCATTTAATGCTTTTCAATATCAATATTTCAGAATATTTAGCCAGGTGGATAATCTAAGTAAGGCTGTCATTGAAAGGAAAAAATGGAAGTTAGAAGGAGATTGTTTGGACTATTCCAATGGGAGGGCATACCCTAAGCCACCACATGGGCAATCCAACAATGGCGATGAAGTGTTTGATGGTGTTCCCGATTAAAGAGAAAGCAATGTTGCAAATGGAAGATTACCATCTGCTAACCAACAGGATCCCCCTTTAGATGAGGGGGAATGTGCAATGTTCAGAGAGGCTCCACAGCAAGAAAATGAACTTCTCGAGCTGCAGAAATGTACCAGGGGGTCCATACAACTTGAGGAAGCAGCAAACAGGCTCTCATTTTTGCATGAACTTCCATCAGAACTGGTAGGCAAATCAACAAATGATGCAACATATCAACTAGTGCCGAATAGCACTGGTGATTTTAAAATTTACAATTATAGTTCCTACCAACTTGGCTCTAAGCATGCTGATATATTCAGTAAAGGGCTGACATTTGTTCCTATCAGGAGAGCCAAAATTATTGAATTGCTGACTGATTTAAAACTGTATACTAGGAAGTTAAACTTGGCTGTATGTTTTCAAGATTGAAAAATAACCCATATAAATTGCCTATTACATTTATTCCCTACCATGCATCCAACATTAAAATTGTTTGAAGAAATCTGCGAACTGGATTTTAGACATTTATTGAAAATTAGGGAGGCATACTTTGATTGCAATCTAAATTCAGCTCAAAAAGTATTATTAGATACTTTGAGGAATAGGGGAGACTTACATTTTATGCAACCAGGTAAGAGGGTGGTTTGGTGGTAATGAATGTCCTTGATTATAATCAGCGTATGTTGCAATTGTTGTATGAGGACAGCTATGTTGAAGCGTCTTTGAATTAATTAAATATTTCTTATCCTAGAATAGATTATTATCTGGAAGACATGCTTACTCAAGGGCAAATTACCACTGAAGCTCACTCATTCATGTATGTGGAATTTCCTAGGGTGGCAACAATCTTTGGAACACCAAAGATACACAAGGGTGTGCATAACCCCCTCTACATCCTATTGTGGATGCTGGTCATTCTAAAATGTATTTTATAGCTAAATGTGTGGATATGCAATTGAAAAATACACTTTATAATTTAAATTATTTGTGCTGTGATTCATGGGATTTCCTTTCCAAATGTAACAGTGTGGGGGCAACGTTGACACATTTGAACAAAATAATTTTTATAACAGTAGATGTGAAAGATTTGCTCACCTGTATCCCACAAGAAGTGGGTATTGAATGGTTCATGGAATTTTTTACTGACATTATTCTGATAGGACAGGATAAAGTAAATTTAATGTCACATTTGTTAGAAATTGTGTTAGGCAATAATTAAATATTCTATGATGGCCATTACTTCAAACAAGTAAAAGGAGTGGCTATGGGGTCCCCTTTGGGCCCCCTTTATGCAAATGTGGTGATGGCCATGTGGGAAAGGAAAATTCTGTTTGGTTCTGGATATATGTTCCATGTGAGAATGTATACACGTTTCCTTGAGAATTTGTTTTTTATATGGACTGGTCCTAAGGAATTAGTGCCTGAATTTATTCAATACCTCAATGAGTGTACTGATGTCTTGGAATTTTTGTTTGAGTTTGAAATAGAGGTAGAAAAAATATCATTTGAATGTATTAATTAGTAAAGATGCAGAGAATGGCTGTCTGAAATCTGCTATATTTAGAAAAAAGCCTATTCTAATAAATTCTTACATTTCTCTAGTAACCACCCATTTCATATTAAAAAGGCGGTCATAAAAGGCCAAATGGTACAGGCTGCAAGGATGGTTACTATGTTGGATGAATTTGAGGATGAATGTAAATTTATAGGTGAAATGTTTTTGACTAGGGATTATCCTAAGAAACTAATTGATGCTCTAATTGTGGAAGTAATGAATAAAGGAATAACAGGTCAGTTTAAACCCCTATTATATTATGGTATGGAAATGGGAAACACTACTAGCCAAGTGGACAGTGAAGATATTTTGGAATCTGACTTAGGTTTAACCACCACTAATAGTAGTAATCATGCTAGTTTCGATAAAATGAGTTTTATTACTGTTTTTTCTAATGACAGTAAGCCCATCTTACAGGTTATACAGAAAAATCGGGCTCTTATTTCAGGTAATACAGAACGGAGTAATATTTTAGGTATGACACCCAATATGATATACAAAAGAGACAACAATTTAAAAAATTGGTGTGATTCTTGCTCAGCCCTGACAAATAAAGTACAAGGGAAAATGAAAAAATATGGTATGTGTAACCAATGTGTTAATATTATGGAATGTGACAAAATCAGGTTGGGTGGTTTGGATATTAACATATCCAGTACTTTTAATTGTAACACTAAGGGAATTATATATGCAGCAAATTTTTGACTGTTCTTCCTACTATATAGGAAAAACAGAATGGAAAATGAAGCACCGCACTTATGAACATGCCCATGAGATTAGTAAAAAGAATAACACTAATGCACTTTATAAGCATATAGAAAACAATCAAGACCATAAATTTGGTTTTGTAGTGTTAGAACAAGTAAAAGTGGGCGTTAGGGGTTTTCCATGAAAGACCTATCTTGAAAATAGAGAATACTGTTGGCAAACATTTTTAAATGCTTCAGTAAAACCAGGTCTGAATGAGACCATTTCTATAACCAGTGTTTTAAAGTTAAAGTTTTATAATAGATAGGTATATCATATCAACTTATAACACTGGAATGGTTTTAAAAGGGTTTTGTATTTTTAAATTATTTTAAATGGTGTTGTTAGTCATAATGAAGTGATAATGGGTTTAATTACCATTAACTGTTAATTAAGAGTGTGTATTAACTGTGTTAGTTGTGTTGTACTTTGTCTGATGAAGGCTAGTGGTTCAGCCGAAAGCGCTTACCTACAATGAAATTTGGGACGTGGCTTGGAGCTGTTGGCTATTTTATTTCTTAGCTATATAATTCTGCCAAGCTGAAATCTAAACCAATGCACAGAAGATTAATAGCAGATTATATGGAAGCAAAACAGCCACTATATAAAACTAACTGGAGTGATGCATTCAGTGGAAAAACTGTAGAAGGAATGTGAAATGTTTTGAAAGAGAAACTGTTTGAATGCAGAAAATAAATTAATTAAATAAGTAAATAAATGTTTTTAACATCAGAATTTAGGCACAAAAATCAGAATGATATATTTCTGTAAGAATGAGATACCTGATTAAGGTGAGAGACAAAAATATAAGAAGTGGAAAAAGAGGTCAAACTACAACTTTGAAAATTGAAACAAAGAGGCATAGTGTAAGACAAGATCTAGAAGAATTTAAAGGAAATTTACATAAAGATACTGAGCATAATAGGAAATCATTTTATAGTTACATAAGATGTGGAAGGTGTGTGCAGATTCTAAAATTTATTCTCAGACACAACAGATTATTATATGTATATTAACAAAATCTTATACAAAACAGTTTGGCTCCACAAAGTAGGTGATGAGTTGTATTAGCGGAATCCAGGTAACCTCAGATACTTAAATCAAAATAGATTATAATGAAAAAGAACTATGCAAACTGAATCCAAACAAAGCACAGGGAGGAGATGGAATCAGTCGTAATGACCCGAGAACACTGCAGCAAGAACTTACTGTACCATTATATCTATAATGTACTAGTTTATATAAATATGGGGAGATTCCTCAAGACTGGAGAGATGTACTTATTAAATCTGTCTCTAAGGGACAAACCCAGAGTCATACAGACCCTTAAGTCAAGTTTCATTTTGTGGAAAATAATGGAGAAGGCAATATTGAATAAGTTATTGACAGCAATGGAAAGATTGAAACTTGAAACCATACATCAGCATGCATATGTTGAAAATAGATTCATTACTACTTGTAACATGATGTTCTATAACAATATAATAACAGCTATGAATAAAAAGTTGTGCTGTGATGTCATTTATGTAGACTTAATATCAGCATTTGACAGGGTCATACACAAAACACTGATCAATAAATTAGAACAACTAGGTATTGATGTACTCTTGATAAGACAGATAGCTACATGGCTTACAAATTGGATATGGCAAGTATCATACAGAAGGATCTATCTTTTTCATCTGAGGTATTCTATAGTCTGTATGCAGATGATATGAAACTTGGTAAACTGATTACATGAGTTACAGATAGGGCATGTCTGCAAAAGAACTTGAGTAAATTGACCATTTGGGCACAGGATAATAATATGATGATAAATACATCAAAAACTAAATATATGCGATTTGGGAGACATAAACTGAAAGGTGACCATTTAATATAGCACATAATGATTGAAACTGTATATTTATTTAAGGACCTAGGTATATGGGTAGATCCAGCGATGAGTTTTTCTAATCATAGCCACTAATCGGTTAATTATATTTATAGAACTATAGGTTGTATAAAAAGATTTATAAAGTCTAGAAAATCAGAAATGATGAAGTCATTGTTTGTTAGTCACATTAGACCCAAAACTGAGTATGGAATAACAATATGGAAACCTTATAAGAAAACAATCTTAAGTAAACTGGAAAGAGCACAATGGAACTATACCAAGAGCATTTATGTATGTGAAAATTTCAGCTATTATGAAAGGCTAAAATATTTGAACATGTACAGTGTCTCATATAGATATTTAAGAGGAGACCTTATTTAGATATATAGGACGTTTAGAGTCAATTACCTCTAGGAATATTTAGGATTATGAAAAAAGTAGGTGAGAATCATCAGACAACCTATGCAGAAGATTATGTAGGAATGGGAAATGTACTAAATGGTTCCTTGAAGGAATGGCGGATGCATGGAATATACTACTAAATTACATTAAAGCAAGCACTAGTTTAGACATTTTTAAGAACAGGCTGGGCACTTATTAATGGAACAACTGTTTTGGTATATTGGCAGGCTATAAGGGCATTAATACCCATACTTAAAATATTTTTATGTATATATCTATCTGTCTAGCTATCATAGGTTCATAGGATCTATCTATCTATCTATCTATCTATCTATCTATCTATCTATCTATCTATCTATCTATCTATCTATCTGTCTGCCTCTCTCTGTTTAGTTCTTTTTATCAGTCTACTAAAGTTGAGACTGGCATACCCTGCAGTATTCCCTTACTCCAAGGTACAGTGATCTTGAAGTTAATATACATAACAAGTAGAAAAGATGATGAGGTTGACCCTCTGCATTGTGGCTAATTTTGATATTGACCATTTTAAATTCTGGTTGCACTTCAACATTTAATGTTCTGGGCCTTACATATGGATTTATCTGAGTTGTGCCATACAGCCATTTGCTGTTATGTTCTTCATAGCATACAGTAGGTGCACCCCGGGGGAGTGGGGGACCGTTCCCGGGCACGCCGGCCGCTGTCGGGTGCACTTCCTCCGAGGCGGTGCACCGCGACTGGCTCTGGGTCGGCCGGGAAGGCCGCACGGAAGGTGGCTCCCCTCCCTGGAGGGGAGTGTTACAGCCCGTGGCATCAGCCCTCACCGTGCCCCGAGGTCGTGGGAGACGACCGCCGCCGCACCCTCCCCCACCCACGCGGGGCTCAGTATGAGCTATTTCCAGACTGATTTTCTGAGTCATCAAATGCAAGCAAATAAAACAAATGCAAAATAAAATAAAGTGATGCTTGTTTGAAAAATGTCAGGTTAAGGTGATTATTTTTTTTCAGCATGTTCACACTGTCTACCTGAGTTACCTGTTGAACCACATGGCCTCCGGCTAGGTTTAGTAGAAATGTTTTTTTTTACTTTTTTATATTTTACGCATTTTTCTAAATTTGTCTTTCAGGTATAAATCCAAATTAGCTATGTTAAATTAATGTGCTTATAAAGAGGAAACAACAGTTGTAAATCTGTATTTAGAAAAGAAATGGATATGTACAGAGAATACTGAGAAGCAAAAAAGGGTATTTTGCTGTTTATTCATGACAGTCTGCACATTTTTTAAGACCATTGCAGATGGGGATTAATGTTTCCTTCACCAATTAATTAAATAAAGAACACCTAATTCTTAGAGTCAAAGGCAGAGTTCAGATTGTAATTCATCATGTCATGTGCAGTTTTTAATAACTTCCATTATTTATTTTCCTGAGAGAGGATTCAGAAGAGTTTCGTGACTGTGACTAGAAAGCTGTAAAAGTAGAAGTCCTTGTAAACACAGGATTACCAGTTTTACTGGAAAAACATTTTAAAATTAAATATATTTTTGACATTTAACAGAGTACAGCATGTGGACAGAGGCAGTCAGTAAATCTCCCCATATATTGATCATATTTGTGGGTCACACTTGGTTTGCATGGCTAAGCTTACAAGAGCCCTAGTGGTCATTAACCTAGTATACAGCTATGAAACTATCAACATCGCCCTCAAGACAGAAACCTTTCTTCTTCTGTTAGTCAGTCACTCTTTGACTTAATGAATAGTATAGAGGACTATGACTAGGTCTCCTGCCATAACCAACTTATGTGTTCTTCACATGGATGCCAAAGAATTCATCTCAAGAGTGAAGCTCAAGAGGTGAATCTTGACATCTGTGTTGAGAACACGCAATAAAAGGTTACAATTATTTGTCGAGATTGGAGCATTTTCTGCTCCATGTACACCCAGTTACAGAACAAACTGTAGATGTGGGAAGGGTTTTATGATATTACAAACCCATTAAAAGCAGGTAAAACACTTTAGTGCTGTCAAGCAGGCAACATGCATAAATAAGGTTCCCCCTTCAAAACTAATGGCTTTAAAAGCTGTTAGACACTTCATTCTGCCAGGCCTTTTGTTTACAGGTATGGCAAAGTGAAGTTCTAGCATCTGTTAAAAGCTGTTTTACCTTTTGCCTCTGTTGTTTGCCTGCTGACACTCCCTAGTGCTGGTTAAGTACTCCCTAGCAATATTAAGATTGAATCTTGCATTAAGGATCATTTTTCCAATTTCAGAGCATAATAACAGCACTCCATGCACTAAAAAGTGGTTAATGTCATGCTTTGCTAGGACCCTAATAATTTCAGAATATAGTAAGATGGCAAAAATATGTGAAATAATGAAAATATTCCAGTACTTCACAAACTGCTAAACTCTCATCTTACAGACAGATGCATATACATCCATCTTTTAGAGGAATCCAAATTAAGCCATATCTGTATATTTTCCACTCTATGTGCATACAGTCTTACAGGGGATAATGGTGATCATCACTGCCATCATCATCATCTTCATCTTCATAATTTTTCTGTTTGCTCTATTTCCTAATGATTTTTTTATAGTTCAGATTTACAAGACAGTTTATACTTGTTCAGGATAAAAGAAATGCTAAGCAACCTATAGCTCACTATCAAATATTTATAGTATTTGTTTATAGTGGTTTGTTTTTTGTTGACGTTTGGCCATGTCATGACTGAAAATTGTCTAGTGTTTAGGACAAGTTAATTTACTGTTTTAACAAAGGAAATAAATAAATAAATAAATAAAAGCTTCACAATTCACCATGTTAACAACATCAGAAAACCTAGACATGGTTTGACTACCTTTCATAAAGCCATGTCAGCATTGTCCGAGGCCAAGAATACAGCTTCTATGGGACCTGACAATATCCCTGGCTGTGTTCTACATGAACTACAGAGTGAACTGGCTTTGCACCTCACCTGTGTGCCCTCTTCAATCACAGCTTCACCTCAGGCTTTGCCCCTACCGAATGGCACACTGCTACAGTCATCCCTCTTCACAAAGGAGGAGCGACTACAGACCCTGGGAACTATTGCCCCTTTAGCCTGAGGAGTCTGATATGCAAAGCTATGGAACGCATCATCATGGACCTAATAAACAAGGATATAAGGAATCTCCCAACTCTGGATCCCACACAGTTTGGTTTTGTGAAGGATAGATCATGCCTGCTCAACTTGGTCGACTTCTTTGAGTCAGTTACCAGAGCTGTAGATGAAGGCAAGGTGGTTCATACAGTCTACTTTGATCTGGCCAAGGCCTTTGATACCATTCCCCACTCAGAAATCATAGAAAAACTCACTAAGCTAGGCATCAACCCCTGTATCACTAGGTGGGTTGCTAAATGACTCACAGATAGAACCCACAGTGTGAAAGTAGCTGACTCCAAGTCTGACTGCCAACTAGTCATGAGTGTAGTCCCACAGGGTTCGGTCCTGGGTCCTCTACTGTTTGGTATCTACTTCTCTGAAGTCCAGGCCAACATGAAGGGACTCTGACTGACAAAGTTCGCAGATGACTGCAAGTTGTGAGCTATTATTAACTCCCCAAGTGATGTTGACATCCTACAGAACGGCTTCACTGAGACCAATGACTGGTGTCAGAACCATGGCCTTAAGCTCAAAGCCAAAAAACCCGGTTCCCATAAATTACCACATTGATGGTAGTCCACTGAACACAGAAGGCGTTATAAGAGATCTGGGAACACAGGTTGACAGCAAACTCTCTTTCGATCACATTGCCACTGTGGTCAGAAAGTCCTTCTATGTGGCACATCTCATTACTAAGGGTTTTGCATCCAGGAAGAAAGAGGTCATTGTCTCCCTCTACTCTTCCCTCATTAGGCCAATCATCGAATAAAATGCCCCATTTGGCATGTACCTCACTAGACACCTGCAACAACTGGAGAGGCCACAAAAGTACCTCACAAAGAGGATCCTAGGCCTTAAACACTTGTCCTATATGGATAGATTCAAAAAACTCCAACTATTCTCTGTCTCATATCGCCTACTTAGAGGCGATCTCTGCTTGACTTAGAAAGCCATGTCTGACCCAGCTCTGTTAGAAATGCTACATCTAAAGAAATCCCAATACCTCTGCAATATATGCTCCAGAGACATCAACCTCATTACCACAATCAACAGAATGTATTGGAGGGACAGGTTCATAACCCAGAGACTGCCCATGCTATGGAATAGACTTCCCATACATGTCAAGCAGAGCACCTCGCTGACCCTCTTCAAGAGAAATCTTGATGAGTGGATGGGAAATAGAATATTCACCCTGGGGATAACTCCAGTGACTTTACTCGACAGAGGCACTCGGAATTAAGGTTGGTTGGCATGATGCCAGGGTAATCCTATGGCTAGGCTTGTAAAGGCCCCAGGGCCATTTGCCTAGTACACACCTATGAACCTATGTTGTATAATGTCAAATGTCCTGTTATAAATATTCTGGTTTATTAGTAATAATAGGATATATTTGCTAAGAAGTTTCTCATTACTTGAGGTTTAACTTATTGTTCTATAATTATGAACTTATTTCTTACTTCTATTTTTGTGAATGGGCACTACAATGCATTCTTTCCCGTCCTGTGTATACACAACATTTCAAATGCATATTATTAAGATATTCTGTAAAGGAATTACAAACTCTGCATGAAATGTATTTATAGATGAGCTAGTTATTAAATCTGGACCCACACTTGTGTATTTGTAACTTCCTTTATAATTTTCCTGATAGCTGACAAACCAGTAACAGGACACCGGCCCTGGGATTCATTGACAATCGTGTAAGCTTTGCACAAAGCCTATGCAATTATAGGTCGTTAGCTCAATGAGCAGCAGCAGCATTCACTGAATAAGCAGGCTGATTATCCTACTTACATGTTTCTGAGTATAGGTCGTTAGTGCAATGAGCAGCAGCAGCGTTCACTGAATAAGCATGCTGATTATCCTACTTACACGTTTCTGAGTATAGGTCGTTAGTGCAATGAGCAGCAGCAGCGTTCACTGAATAAGCATGCTGATTATCCTGCTTACATGTTTCTGAGTATAGGTCGTTAGTGCAATGAGCAGCAGCAGCATTCCCTGAATAAGCATGCTGATTATCCTACTTACACGTTTCTCAGTATAGGTCGTTAGCGCAATGAGCAGCAGCAGCGTTCATTGAATAAGCATGCTGATTATTCTACTTACATGTTTCTGAGTATAGGTCGTTAGTGCAATGAGCAGCAGTAGCATTCACTGAATAAGCATGCTGATTATCCTGCTTACATGTTTCTGAGTATAGGTCATTAGTGCAACGAGCAGCAGCAGCATTCACTGAATAAGCATGCTGATTATCCTACTTACACGTTTCTCAGTATAGGTCGTTAGCGCAATGAGCAGCAGCAGCGTTCATTGAATAAGCATGCTGATTATCCTACTTACATGTTTCTGAGTATAGGTCGTTAGTGCAACTAACAGCATTCCCTGAATAAGCATGCTGATTATCCTACTTACATGTTTCTGAGCATAGGTCATTAGTGCAACGAGCAGCAGCAGTGTTCGCTGAATAAGCATGCTGATTATCCTACCTACATGTTTCTGAGCACTGTTTCATGGCTAGCAGCAGTGCTGATGTCCATGAAATGGTGCTAGGAAAATGAGTACACAATGTAAACAAAGCTATTTGCCTGTAGGCAAGCATATTATGCGAGCACACGGATAGCTTATATAAAGTAAAGGCAAGTGGATAATAAGAAATTAGATGTAGGGGACATGAAGCTGGGAGAATGTGCACAGAATACAATGTGAACAGTGCAAGGGTAATTATGAGGGGAGGGCAAATGGAAAAAAATTACTCAGTTAATGCATTCAAATTTGATGATTATGTTATTTATGTATTTATTTTATTTTACATTTGTTGACTGGGATAGTCCGAATTGATACATGTCCATTTTCAGCAGAGGCCTGGGGAGAAAAGCTCCAAGGTCACCAAATTAGATTAAAATATAGTATATACAGTAATGAACATAATAAAGTTTTACAGAGGTTACAAACCTAGGCAAATAATAGTAGTTCTGGGGTTAACGAAAATCAGAGAGTAGGTCATCATTAAGTAATTCAAGTCAGCTAAGAATACTGTTATTAACTCATACAGTTAGTTACAGATACAATATTTACAGTGGTTACATACCCAGGTAAATAATAGTAATTCTGGGGTTAACGAAAATCAGAGAGCAGGTCTTCATTAAGTAATACAAGTCAGCTAAGAATACTGTTATTAACTCATACAGTTAGTTACAGATACAATGTTTACGGTGGTTACATACGTAGGTAAATAACAGTAGTTCTGGGGTAAATGAGAATCAGAGAGCAGGTCTTCATTAAGTAATACAAGTCAGCTAAGAATACTGTTATTAACTCATACAGTTAGTTACAGATACAATGTTTACGGTGGTTACATACCCAGGTAAATAACAGTAGTTCTGGGGTAAATGAGAATCAGAGAGCAGGTCTTCATTAAGTAATACAAGTCAGCTAAGAATACTGTTATTAACTCATACAGTTAGTTACAGATACAATGTTTACGGTGATTACATACGTAGGTAAATAACAGTAGTACTGGGGTAAATGAGAATCAGAGAGCAGGTCTTCATTAAGTAATACAAGTCAGCTAAGAATACTGTTATTAACTCATACAGTTAGTTACAGATACAATGTTTACGGTGGTTACATACGTAGGTAAATAACAGTAGTTCTGGGGTAAATGAGAATCAGAGAGCAGGTCTTCATTAAGTAATACAAGTCAGCTAAGAATACTGTTATTAACTCGTACAGTTAGTTACAGATACAATGTTTACTGTGGTTACATACGTAGGTAAATAACAGTAGTACTGGGGTAAATGAGAATCAGAGAGCAGGTCTTCATTAAGTAATACAAGTCAGCTAAGAATACTGTTATTAACTCGTACAGTTAGTTACAGATACAATGTTTACGGTGGTTACATATGTAGGTAAATAACAGTAGTTCTGGGGTAAATGAGAATCAGAGAGCAGGTCTTCATTAAGTAATACAAGTCAGCTAAGAATACTGTTATTAACTCATACAGTTAGTTACAGATACAATGTTTACGGTGGTTACATACGTAGGTAAATAACAGTAGTTCTGGGGTAAATGAGAATCAGAGAGCAGGTCTTCATTAAGTAATACAAGTCAGCTAAGAATACTGTTATTAACTCATACAGTTAGTTACAGATACAATGTTTACGGTGGTTACATACGTAGGTAAATAACAGTAGTACTGGGGTAAATGAGAATCAGAGAGCAGGTCTTCATTAAGTAATACAAGTCAGCTAAGAATACTGTTATTAACTCATACAGTTAGTTACAGATACAATGTTTACGGTGGTTACATACGTAGGTAAATAACAGTAGTTCTGGGGTAAATGAGAATCAGAGAGCAGGTCTTCATTAAGTAATACAAGTCAGCTAAGAATACTGTTATTAACTCATACAGTTAGTTACAGATACAATGTTTACGGTGGTTACATACGTAGGTAAATAACAGTAGTTCTGGGGTAAATGAGAATCAGAGAGCAGGTCTTCATTAAGTAATACAAGTCAGCTAAGAATACTGTTATTAACTCATACAGTTAGTTACAGATACAATGTTTACGGTGGTTACATACGTAGGTAAATAACAGTAGTTCTGGGGTAAATGAGAATCAGAGAGCAGGTCTTCATTAAGTAATACAAGTCAGCTAAGAATACTGTTATTAACTCATACAGTTAGTTACAGATACAATGTTTACGGTGGTTACATACGAGGTAAATAACAGTAGTTCTGGGGTAAATGAGAATCAGAGAGCAGGTCTTCATTAAGTAATACAAGTCAGCTAAGAATACTGTTATTAACTCATACAGTTAGTTACAGATACAATGTTTACGGTGGTTACATACGTAGGTAAATAACAGTAGTACTGGGGTAAATGAGAATCAGAGAGCAGGTCTTCATTAAGTAATACAAGTCAGCTAAGAATACTGTTATTAACTCATACAGTTAGTTACAGATACAATGTTTACGGTGGTTACATATGTAGGTAAATAACAGTAGTTCTGGGGTAAATGAGAATCAGAGAGCAGGTCTTCATTAAGTAATACAAGTCAGCTAAGAATACTGTTATTAACTCATACAGTTAGTTACAGATACAATGTTTACGGTGGTTACATACGAGGTAAATAACAGTAGTTCTGGGGTAAATGAGAATCAGAGAGCAGGTCTTCATTAAGTAATACAAGTCAGCTAAGAATACTGTTATTAACTCATACAGTTAGTTACAGATACAATGTTTACGGTGGTTACATACGTAGGTAAATAACAGTAGTTCTGGGGTAAATGAGAATCAGAGAGCAGGTCTTCATTAAGTAATACAAGTCAGCTAAGAATACTGTTATTAACTCATACAGTTAGTTACAGATACAATGTTTACGGTGGTTACATACGTAGGTAAATAACAGTAGTTCTGGGGTAAATGAGAATCAGAGAGCAGGTCTTCATTAAGTAATACAAGTCAGCTAAGAATACTGTTATTAACTCATACAGTTAGTTACAGATACAATGTTTACGGTGGTTACATACGTAGGTAAATAACAGTAGTACTGGGGTAAATGAGAATCAGAGAGCAGGTCTTCATTAAGTAATACAAGTCAGCTAAGAATACTGTTATTAACTCATACAGTTAGTTACAGATACAATGTTTATGGTGGTTACATACGTAGGTAAATAACAGTAGTTCTGGGGTAAATGAGAATCAGAGAGCAGGTCTTCATTAAGTAATACAAGTCAGCTAAGAATACTGTTATTAACTCATACAGTTAGTTACAGATACAATGTTTACGGTGGTTACATAATGAGGTAAATAACAGTAGTTCTGGGGTAAATGAGAATCAGAGAGCAGGTCTTCATTAAGTAATACAAGTCAGCTAAGAATACTGTTATTAACTCATACAGTTAGTTACAGATACAATGTTTACGGTGGTTACATACGTAGGTAAATAACAGTAGTTCTGGGGTAAATGAGAATCAGAGAGCAGGTCTTCATTAAGTAATACAAGTCAGCTAAGAATACTGTTATTAACTCGTACAGTTAGTTACAGATACAATGTTTACGGTGGTTACATACGTAGGTAAATAACAGTAGTTCTGGGGTAAATGAGAATCAGAGAGCAGGTCTTCATTAAGTAATACAAGTCAGCTAAGAATACTGTTATTAACTCATACAGTTAGTTACAGATACAATGTTTACGGTGGTTACATACGTAGGTAAATAACAGTAGTTCTGGGGTAAATGAGAATCAGAGAGCAGGTCTTCATTAAGTAATACAAGTCAGCTAAGAATACTGTTATTAACTCATACAGTTAGTTACAGATACAATGTTTACGGTGGTTACATATGTAGGTAAATAACAGTAGTACTGGGGTAAATGAGAATCAGAGAGCAGGTCTTCATTAAGTAATACAAGTCAGCTAAGAATACTGTTATTAACTCATACAGTTAGTTACAGATACAATGTTTACGGTGATTACATACGTAGGTAAATAACAGTAGTACTGGGGTAAATGAGAATCAGAGAGCAGGTCTTCATTAAGTAATACAAGTCAGCTAAGAATACTGTTATTAACTCATACAGTTAGTTACAGATACAATGTTTACGGTGGTTACATACGTAGGTAAATAACAGTAGTTCTGGGGTAAATGAGAATCAGAGAGCAGGTCTTCATTAAGTAATACAAGTCAGCTAAGAATACTGTTATTAACTCATACAGTTAGTTACAGATACAATGTTTACAGTGGTTACATACGTAGGTAAATAACAGTAGTTCTGGGGTAAATGAGAATCAGAGAGCAGGTCTTCATTAAGTAATACAAGTCAGCTAAGAATACTGTTATTAACTCGTACAGTTAGTTACAGATACAATGTTTATGGTGGTTACATACGTAGGTAAATAACAGTAGTTCTGGGGTAAATGAGAATCAGAGAGCAGGTCTTCATTAAGTAATACAAGTCAGCTAAGAATACTGTTATTAACTCGTACAGTTAGTTACAGATACAATGTTTACGGTGGTTACATACGTAGGTAAATAACAGTAGTACTGGGGTAAATGAGAATCAGAGAGCAGGTCTTCATTAAGTAATACAAGTCAGCTAAGAATACTGTTATTAACTCATACAGTTAGTTACAGATACAATGTTTACGGTGGTTACATACGTAGGTAAATAACAGTAGTACTGGGGTAAATGAGAATCAGAGAGCAGGTCTTCATTAAGTAATACAAGTCAGCTAAGAATACTGTTATTAACTCATACAGTTAGTTACAGATACAATGTTTACGGTGGTTACATACCCAGGTAAATAACAGTAGTTCTGGGGTAAATGAGAATCAGAGAGCAGGTCTTCATTAAGTAATACAAGTCAGCTAAGAATACTGTTATTAACTCATACAGTTAGTTACAGATACAATGTTTATGGTGGTTACATACGTAGGTAAATAACAGTAGTTCTGGGGTAAATGAGAATCAGAGAGCAGGTCTTCATTAAGTAATACAAGTCAGCTAAGAATACTGTTATTAACTCGTACAGTTAGTTACAGATACAATGTTTACGGTGGTTACATACGTAGGTAAATAACAGTAGTACTGGGGTAAATGAGAATCAGAGAGCAGGTCTTCATTAAGTAATACAAGTCAGCTAAGAATACTGTTATTAACTCATACAGTTAGTTACAGATACAATGTTTACGGTGGTTACATACGTAGGTAAATAACAGTAGTTCTGGGGTAAATGAGAATCAGAGAGCAGGTCTTCATTAAGTAATACAAGTCAGCTAAGAATACTGTTATTAACTCATACAGTTAGTTACAGATACAATGTTTACGGTGGTTACATACATAGGTAAATAACAGTAGTTCTGGGGTAAATGAGAATCAGAGAGCAGGTCTTCATTAAGTAATACAAGTCAGCTAAGAATACTGTTATTAACTCGTACAGTTAGTTACAGATACAATGTTTACGGTGGTTACATACGTAGGTAAATAACAGTAGTTCTGGGGTAAATGAGAATCAGAGAGCAGGTCTTCATTAAGTAATACAAGTCAGCTAAGAATACTGTTATTAATTCGTACAGCCTTGCCAACTGTATTTGTGCAACTGGAAGTACAGCAATGTCTTGACAGACACATTGGCAATGAGTACATCAAAATGCACAGAAGGTGCTAAAAATGGCAGTGAAATTTGGCCATGTGTGATGCTCAAACTTGTGAGACATGTTCCAATAGTAACACTAATATGCTTTATGGTGTTGGTTCGAATCATGGTTGTTTGGAGGAAAAATGGTATGACTTGTGACATATTGGCATGTTGGGCATCTGATACTGATAAGATTCAGTGGGACATCTGGGAATCAAACCTAAGAGAAAAAAAGCTGAATCGTTAAACTTTGCTGATTAACTGTCAATGCTCTATGAGAACTTAATTATTTACTAACTTAGTAGTTAGAGGTATAGTAATTTAAGACTGAGTCTACACATACTGAACTGATGCCTATATGTCTGTGACTTTACTTACTCATAGGCCTGCATTTATATGTAAAAGGCAGTGTTTGTGTTTGCAAATACATCTCAGATTCACGTAGGTGCATGACCTGAGTAAGCCATGGTAGGTTAGGCTACATACATGCTTCATAACACTTACTGTCATAAATGCATACTTATGATATGTGAGAACTTAATGATTGGAACAAAAACATTGTGCACATCAGACTTAAGTATGTGAATTCTACATTAATTATCATCATTGTCATGTTCGGTTTAATTTACACATTATATTGGGTTTCTATAACAAGTGGTAATGACACATTTCTTGGAATAAATATAGCTATGACACTGATGTCCCTTACTGTGATATTACTACTCAAAATGTCATGACAAATTGCAATCTGACCCCCCTCTGAAAAAGTATCTGTTAAATGGATTCAACTGCATCAGCTGCCTTTGGTCTTTGTGATCACTGCAGTTTTACCTTGTGCCACACGGAAAGTTACCTGACAGGTTGAATTTACTCACTGAGTGCTACCCAGAGTGCTGATGGCCATGCACTGCCTTTGCGTTTGTTTACACTACAGAAGAAAGCCCAAATTAATTTTTTCACTTTTTTCCTTAGATAGTGAAACATATTTGCATGCTGCTGAGTGGAGAGCAAATGAAAAAGGCATTATTAAAAAAAAAATGACAGATAAAAAAGCTGAAAGGAAAACTTAATTCAAGCATAGGGTATACCTAGCAATGACCAGAGCTCACGTTAGCAATACTGGCAGTAACTGATTTTTAAACAGCAACACAATAATATCACAAAATGTGTGCACATATTTATTCAGAACCCCCCTTTAAAATGATAACTTCACTGGATTCGAATCTTGCATCAGCTCTTTTCTTTCTTTAAGATCACTGCATGTACACCTTATGTCACAGAGAAAATTACATGAGCGGTCCATTTTGTTCACTAAGTATTATCTGGAGTGCTGACGGCTGTGCACTGCCAAAAGGCTGGTTTGTGCTACATAAGGCAGCCTAAAATTAAAATCTTTGCTTTTTTTCTTTGGCAGTGAACTGCAGTTCACTGCTGAGGACTGCTACCAGTCCAGAGTGTGCAATTCCAAATGGAGATCTAATGATGAAGATGAAAGAAAAACGGCGACTGAAATAGAGGAAACATTATGAAACAAGTAGTTAAAATGTATAGTGCTGATATTTCCTCAACTTTGTTGTGTTTTCAGTAAGAACATATGCCCATTAAACATCACTGTGTTCACACAATCACCACAGTCTCTCTGGATTTGAACCCCAGGGCATTCACAAGACACAGTTCAGATTCTTATCACTATGTGCCACATACATTATACTGTGAAGATAAAAAAGAGGTTACCTATAATCCATATGTGACATTACAGATACAAGAGAAAAGAATTCTGACATTTGTCATGTGTAATTTGCAGTTAGATATGTGGATGGCAGTGATACTGGTAACAGGGAAGATAATCTTCCCTTGCACACTATTGCATAATAAATTTGAACAACATACTTTTTTGCTTCTCTTTATTTTGTAGACATCATTCGCAGATCTATGCTTTTCTAATTAGACTGCTGTGTGTTTTGCCTTGCAGTTGATATATGTTTCAATGAATAATATACTTCCTCAGAATTGCAGATACAATTGTATTCAGAGGCAGAAACTGTTGTCATAAACAATTCATATTAATGTTAGGAATGTTGCTCTCCTAAGTCAGTCAATGGTAATCACAAAATTTCTTGTAAGTCCCTTCAACCAGACTCACCCTGATTGATACTGCAGCCAGACTAATCATTCACACCTGCAAGCACTTAGCAGGTAACACTTCTTAGTCTTCATCCTTGCATAGGTATTGTGTGTGCATGCAGTTGTGTTGGTCCTTACACCAAGTTTACATTCCCAGCACTTAGTGCAAATTTTGGAATTCATGAATGCTAACATAGCTGGCCTTAGACATAGGCCAACTAGGCGGCTGCCTAGGGTGCTGTTCTGGTAGGGGTGCTTTTCCAGCAGTTATTTTGTGTAGGTAGACCAGGATGGGGCTACCAGTTAGTGTGGTGGGGGGCGCCGTGGAGCCCTTTTGCCTAGGGCACCAGTTGACCTAAGGCCACTCCTGAATGCTAATGAGTTCACATCTCATTTGCATATTCAGAGATCTCACAAGGTTGAATCTACACTATGTCAAGGTAATCGTTTAGGCAAGGAAATTATATAGTGGTAGGGGCATAGCTCTCAACTGTCCAGATTTTTGGCTCATAGTTTTGGTCTGTTCCTCATAAACTTGTGGTTTTCGGGCAAATCAATGAGAACTAAATGTACTAAATAGTGACATTTAAGTTTCAGACTCATCATCCGGAAAATGCATGGTAACACAAGACCTTTTATTCTAGCACCTTTCTAAGTTTATAGAAGCCATATTTAAAGATTGTCCCTATTTTCTGAGCCTTTGTCCCACCATTATTTTTTACTTTGTCCAGTTATTTTGTGCCAAGACATTCAGAAGTATAGGTAGTGGAGACTGTTTATTCAGAGGGGCTAAGACATTCAGAAGTATAGGTAGTGGAGACTGTTTATCCAGAGGGGCTAAGACATTCAGAAGTATAGGTAGTGGAGACTGTTTATCCAGAGGGGCTAAGACATTCAGAAGTATAGGTAGTGGAGACTGTTTATCCAGAGGGGCTAAGACATTCAGAAGTATAGGTAGTGGAGACTGTTTATCCAGAGGGCATCCTGCTAATTGCTTGCAAAACGTGCTTCTTTTAACACAACTAAAATGATGCAAAGGTAGCTTGTTTTTTACAAAATGGTGTATTTCAACCTTACTGAATGATTGCATTTCACATAATCTCATAGTTTTAGTGTATGCATTGTTTGTCCCTTGCTGGTGGCGTAAACATGTATATGAATTATTTGGTATGTTACAAATGTTTGTGAAAAATGTAACATAACATTATGGAACATTTTCTATGCTCATCTGGCAAGTTATTGCAGAAGACTGTAGTATCACTTACTAGCAAGGTCAGAGGTTTGATGTTAAGCCTGTGATATATAACTGACTGCCCTCCACACAAGTGGGCATCCAACAACCCTTTATTCATTTGTACTAGAAAAGTGTACATTGCTTTGGATAGTGCTGCAAAGTATAATTAAGTTACATAGCTGTTGTCTTCTTGACATAATCTGTATAATTGCTTTTCATTTCCTTTACTTTTTTTTTGTTTTGGTGGGGGCTGAATTTCCTTCCTTGTCCTAATATGGAGCTTTAATTTTTAAATTATTTTGTACATGATGGATGCATACATTTGTAAATATATATTCATTTTAACAATCACTTGTGTCTTTATTGTGTATTATTTGTTTCTTTTATGTTTCAACTCATACATGACTGTGCTGCCCAAGACTCTTCACTCTTGACCTGACCCAATTTGGCTCAGTTAATGGTAGATCATGCTTATTAAACCTGGTGGATTTCTTCAAGAATGTCACCAAAGCCCTGGATGAAGGCAAAACAGTACATACAGCCTATCGTGACTTAGCCAAGGCTTTTGACACAATCACTCACTCAGGCATCATTGAGAAACTCATCCAGCTGGGAATTAACTCAAATATCACTAGATGGGTAGCCAACTGGCTCACCAATAGACTTTATACATTCAAAGATAGGGATTCCACCTCTACCAGCAGACCAGTTACCAGTGGTGTACCACAGGGATCTGTGCTGGGTCTCCTACTGTTTGGAATCTATTTCTCAGACATTCAGGTGAAAATAGATGGCCTGTGGCTTACCAGATTTGCCGATGACTGCAAACTGGGTGCAATCACTGAGTCCCCCGACAATGTTGATATACTACAAAAAGGGCTTATACAGACAAATGATTGGTGTCAAAGCCATGGACTTATTTTATTTATTTTTTATTTATTTTATTTTACATTTGTTTACCGGGAAAGTCTGATTGGAACGAGGTCCATTTACAGGTCCATTTACAGCAGAAGCTTGGGGAGAAAAGCTCCACATCACACAATATGTACAGTGGTAAATATACAATCAAAAAGATATATCATACAATAGTTTGTTCCAAGCAAGCTTAATTTACACATAGTAGACCCTTTTTGGGAGAAAAAAACTCCACATTAACTGATGCAATCAAAGAGGCATCACACAAGACATAATAGTTTACACATAGCAGTCCCTGTATGGGAGTATTTGAGGGCTGTATAGTAGAGATAGTAAGCAGTGAAGACAGGAGGGTGGCAATAACTGGAGGAGAGCAGGAAAGCATTTATGTGATGCAAAGATAGAGCCAGGACTGCAAGAGGTGTGACCTAAGTGACTTTTTGAACAGTGAGATAGATGGTGCTGAAGAGATATTTTGGGGGAGGTTATTCCATTCCCTAGCGATGGTATGAGAGAAAAGAGCTTTCCCTGCAGTATTGTTGGCTTTGGATATACAGAGCAGGGTTTTGTTGGATGAGCGTAGAGGACGGTTTGCTGAATATTGGCTTAGTAGTTGGTTTAGGGATGGAGTTTTGTGGGGATTCTTTAGTATGTTGAAGGTGAGCACTAGTTGGTGGTAACTAATTAACTGAGGGAGTTCTAACCACTGTAGCTCCTTTAGGGAAAGACAGTGATGGCTTCTAAAAGTGAGTTATTGGCGAATTTTGCAATTTTATTGTAACATGATTCTAGTTTGTCTAGGTCTGTTTTCCTGATGTGAGTTAGGATTGGTAATGCATACATTAGGGTAGACAAAAGGTGGGTTTGGGCTAGGGTGATTCCTGCTTGGTCTGATAGGAACTGTTTGTGTTTGTATAAGGTTCCTAATTTTTTATGTACCTTTTTAATGGTTTGAGAGATATGGACATCAAAGTGAAGATCCTTTATTTATTTCAACACAGAGGATCTTAGTATGGGAGGAGGGAGAGATTGTGGTTGCGTTTTTGGATGTGATAGTGAAGGAAGGAGTTGTGGTTCTGGATTTGTTGGGGGTGAAAAGAAGTAACTTGGCCTTATTGAGGTTAAGAATAAGTTGGATATCAGTAATCCATTTTTCCATGGAGCATAAGGATTCTTGGGTAAGCCTTGGTTATGGATGGGGCTGAGAAGATAAGATTATGGTTGAGTCATCTGCATACTGTATAAGTGATGCATGCAGGGTGGAGGTATGTCGTTTGTTGGTGAAAATGGTGAATAGTAGAGGACCCAGTATTCATCCTTGTGGAACACCTATAGTAGTTGGCAGTACCATTTGACTGATTGTTTTCTATCAGAGAGATAGTTTGTGAACCAGGACGTAGTGGAGGGGGCAAAGGACATGGTGGATAGAGTGTCTAAAAGCAGGTTATGCGAGATCATGTCAAATGCTTTAGATAGATCTAAGAATATGGCTGATATGAAGTGGTTGTTGTTTCTAACTTGGTTAACCTGGCTGGTAAAGAAGAGAAGAGCAGTGGTTGTTGTTTCTAACTTGGTTAACCTGGTTGGTAAAAGAGAGAAGAGCAGTAGTTGTACTGTGGTTTGGGCGGAAGCCATGCTGTGTGAGTGAGAGGAGATTATGTGAGGTTAAGAAGTGCATCACTTGGGTGTGAATACATTTCTCCAGGAGCTTGGAAAGGGGGGATAGGATAGCAATGAGGTGGTAGTTTGATAGCTCATAAGAGTTGCCGCCTTTGTGTAGAGGAATAATATATGACACTTTCCATAGTTGGGAGATGTAAGCTTCTTGTATGGAGCGGTTTATAAGAATTGAGACAGGGTAGGCTAGGGACTCTGCAGCTAATTTTAGGAAATTAATGAGTAGACCATCTGCTGCGAGAGTGGTAGGTTCTAGTTTTGAGAGTAGTTTTCTAACTGTGGAGGTTGGTACAGGTGAGAGTGTAAAGGAGGGTATATTACTGTGGTCTATAGTTGGGGTGAATATAGATTTATAGTTAGATAGTTGGGGTGAATACAGAGTTATTATTGGATAGCTGGGTAGATAATGAGAGAATAGATTCTGTGAAGTGATGGTTAAATTGAGAAGCTATGCTGTCATTATTAGTATTGGTGTTGGGAGCTGGGGTGGTAGTTTTGCCAGGTTTTAGAAGGGAATTGATAGCTAGCCAGAATTTTGGGGTGGGTTTGGAATGTTTGTTTTGGATACCTAGGAAGTAGTTTTGTTTATCCATTTTTATTTGTTTTTTGGCCTGATTTCAATGTTGTTGATATGTTTGTCTATCTTGGCTAGTGTTATTCTTTTTCCAGTTCTTCCAGGCATTGTCTCTGGCTTTTAGTAAGGCATTTGTAGTTCTATTTAGCCAAGGGGTATACTTAACTTTAGTTCTAAGTTTCCTGACGAGAGCTACTGTAGTTAGAACATTCATAAAAGTACTATTGAAAAACTCAACTGCCTGGTCTAATGCTAAAGTTTGTAGTTGGTGCCAGTTACATTGTTGTAACATGCTGTTAAGAATTTGTGGATTAACCTTGTGCTCATCTCTACTTTCCTTATACAGTATGGGTTCGGGTATGTTTACCTGTTTACAAAGTAGGAATGTGGGTCATTGATCACTCAGTTCATCAGGTAGGCAGTCCACATAGGTTCATAGGTTCATAGGTTCATACTAGGCTATCTGCCCTAGGGCATTTATAAGCCTAGCCAGAGTGTGTTTGGCTTTCGCCACCCATTTTAAATTAATTTTGCTATGCCCTTTTTTGAGGTTAGTATACTGTGCCTCTGTCTAACAGTGACACAGAAGTGATACCCGGGGTAAACCTACGATCCCCCATCCACTCATCAAGATTCCTCTTGAAGAGAGTCACTGAGGGACTCTGCCTAACCTGGAGTGGGATTTTATTCCAGAGTGAAGGGAGCCTCTGGGTTATGAATCTGTCCCTCCAGCATGTCCTATTTATTTCAGTGCTGAGGTTCAAGTCTATCGAGTGCATAGCTCGATGGGATTTGGATTTTCTGAGGTGCAGCATGTCCATTAATTCAGGGTTGGACATAGCTTTATACGTCAGGCACAGATCACCTCTGAGCAGGTGATATGCCACTGAGTAGAGCTGGAGTTTCTTTAACCGGGCAGCATATGGCATCTGTTTGAGCCCTTTGATCCTCTTGGTGAGGTACTTTTGAGGTCTTTCCAGTTGCTGCAGGTGTCTGGTAAGGTACATCCCAAAAGGGGCATTGTACTCAATTATGGGCCTGATGAGGGATGAGTAAAGAGGCACGATGACCTCCCCTGATCTAGATGTGAATCCCTTCATGATTAGGTGGGCTATATAAAATGTTTTTCTAACCACTTTGGCCACGTGGTTGTCAAATGAGAGATTGCTATCAACTTGGGTCCCCAGGTCCCTAATTACATCTTCCGTACTTAATGGATTACCACTTATGTGGTAATTTTTGGGCACTTTGTTTTTGCCAAAGGGGATGACTATACACTTTTTGGCGTTTAGCTTGAGGCCATGGCTCTGGCACCAGTTGTCTGTTTCTATGAGGCCCTTTTGAAGGATGCTTGTGTCGGCTGGAGAGTCGATTATGGCACCCAGTTTGCAGTTATCTGCAAACTTGGTCAGCCATAGTCCTTCCGTGTTGGCCTGTACCTCTGAGAAATATATACCGAACAAGAGAGGTCCCAGGACTGAGCCTTGTGGGATGCCACTTGTAACTGGTTTGGAGTCTGACATGGCTCCAGCAATTCTAACCATGTGGGTTCTGTCCTTGAGCCAGTTTGCAACACATCTAGTGACATAGGGGTTTATATTTAAGCTGGTGAGCTTATCTATAATGCCTGAGTGGGGTATTGTATCAAAGGCTTTTGCGAGGTCCAGGTAGGCTGTGTGGACCACCTTCCCCTCGTCAATGGCCTTGGTGACTGTTTCAAAGAAATCGACCAGGTTTAAGAGGCAGGATCTGCCCTTAACAAAGCTGAACTGGGTAGGATCCAGTGTCTGTAGGTCCCCAATATCTTTATTTATAAGGTCCATGATGATCCTTTCCATAGCTTTGCAGACCAAGCTAGTCAGGCTTATGGGGTGATAGTTTCCAGGATCCGTTGATGCACCACCTTTGTGGAGAGGGATCACTGTTGCTGTACGCCACTCTTTGGATACATATCCTGTAGTAAGGCTGAGATTGAACATTAGTTTTATGTTTGGGTTTAGCTCTTCTTGGAGTTCATGTAGGACGCAGCCCGGGACACCGTCTGGTCCCATTGATGCTGTGTTTTTGCTTTGGAGAGGCTCTTACCTGAGCATCTGAGATGTCAGGGGGGCATCACTCTGCTGAGATAGATATCTGCCCTTTTGGTGGGGAGGGGGGGGAGTTTGCACTGAACCTGTCAGCTAGGATGTTGGCAATGTCTGTGGGTTTGGTGTATTTTTTGTCATTTTGGACTAATTCTGAGCATATCTGGGAATTCCCACCCAGGTTCCTAACATAACTAAAGAAAGCCTTGTGATTATCCTTAGTGTCCTGTGCAATTTTCTCTCAAAGCTGGCCTTAGACGATTTTATGAGTGCCCATAGTTTTTGCTAATACTGATCAGAGATGCCTTCCCTTTTTGGGATTTTGCTCTATCATGTAGTAGCTTCCTCCTTCTATTGTATAGTTTGTTTATGGCTGGGGTCCACCAGACAGGATGTCTGCCTTTGGAGGATTGGATCTTGGTTTTATTTGGGATTGCATGATCCATGCATTCCTGAAGGTGTTCATAGAATGTGTTTATAAAGGATTCTGTGGTCTGGGCCGTATTTTCCACAGGCCCGGGGGCTTTGAAGGATTCCACCTCGGTTTTGAGGAGTGTGAAATTTGCTTTAGAGAAGTTTTTCACTGTGGTTTTCTGGGCAGGGGACGGGGTCAGGATGTGAATATCCAGTGAGATTAGTTTATGGTCTGATCTTACCAGTTTGGGATACACTTCTGGTCTGGAGCATAGAGTCCCCATGTTGGTGATGATCAGGTCCATTATGTTTTCCCCTCTTGTGGGAGTGGAGACAAGTTGTTCCATAGCATTTGAATTTATAAATTCTAGGAACCTTTGGGCTAGGGTGTTGGAGCTAGAGTAATGCTCCCAGTCTATGTTTGGGTAGTTGAAGTCGCCCAATATAATGGTGATTGGAGAGACCTTCATATTTTCCAGTGTTCTCAGGAAGGCCGAGTGGAGTTCCTGGGTTTGGGAGGGTGGTCTGTAGCAGGCTATAAACTGGAAGGCAGTTTTAGCCACTGTTAGTTGCACATGGATAGTCTCTGATGCTTCGTGCTGGGCCACCAACCTGGAGGTGTGGGTGTCTTTGACGAATATTGATACTCCCCCTCCTTTTGTGGTTTGGTCCAAGTTTTGGGGCCGAAAAGCATGGTATGAGGTATAACCTGGTAGTGCTAATTTTCTTTGGGGAAATTAAAGTCCAATCGAGAGTGGAGTGGTTTTTGGAGTTTTTGTCAATTCTGGTGAGTTCTTGGATTAATTGTGATAATCCAAATAAATTAATATGGTTTGAAGGATTGTTGGAGCTGCAAGCTAGCCAGCCTAGGTTTAAGTCGCGTAGCAGGATGGTTTCTTGGGGTAGGTTGATTGTGGCCATTGTAGTATCTCTTTTATTATAGGCGAGTTATTTCCTGGAGGGGTATAACTACAGAGGATGTTGATAGCAGGATGGTTTCTTGGGGTAGGTTGATTGTGGCCATTGTATATCTCTTTTATTATAGGCAAGTTATTTCCTGGAGGGATATAACTACAGAGGATGTTGATAGCAGGATGGTTTCTTGGGGTAGGTTGATTGCGGCCCATTGTAGTATCTCTTCTATTATAGGTGAGTTAGTTCCTGGAGGAATATAACTACAGAGGATGTTGATAGCAGGATGGTTTCTTGGGGTAGGTTGATTGCAGCCCATTGTAGTATCTCTTCTATTATAGGTGAGTTATTTCCTGGAGGAATATAACTACAGAGGATGTTGATAGCAGGATGGTTTCTCGGGGTAGGTTGATTGTGGCCCATTGTAGTATCTCTTCTATTATAGGTGAGTTATTTCCTGGATGAATATAACTACAGAGGATGTTGATAGCAGGTTGGTTTCTTGGGGTAGGTTGATTGTGGCCCATTGTAGTATCTCTTCTATTATAGGTGAGTTACTTCCTGGAGGAATATAACTACAGAGGATGTTGATAGCAGGATGGTTTCTTGGGGTAGGTTGATTGTGGCCCATTGTAGTATCTCTTCTATTATAGGTGAGTTATTTCCTGTAGGGATATAACTACAGAGGATGTTGATAGCAGGATGGTTTCTTGGGGCAGGTTGATTGCGGCCCATTGTAGTATCCCTTCTATTATAGGTGAGTTATTTCCTGGAGGAATATAACTACAGAGGATGTTGATAGCAGGATGGTTTCTTGGGGTAGGTTGAGTGTGGCCCATTGTAGTATCTCTTCTATTATAGGTGAGTTATTTCCTGGAGGAATATAACTACAGAGGATGTTGATAGCAGGATGGTTTCTTGGGGTAGGTGGATTGTGGCCCATTGTAGTATCTCTTCTATTATAAGTGAGTTATTTCCTGGAGGAGTATAACTACAGAGGATGTTGATAGCAGGATGGTTTCTTGGGGTAGGTTGATTGCGGCCCATTGTAGTATCTCTTCTATTATAGGTGAGTTATTTCCTGGAGGAATATAACTACAGAGGATGTTGATAGCAGGATGGTTTCTCGGGGTAGGTTGATTGTGGTCCATTGTCGTATCTCTTCTATTATAGGTGAGTTATTTCCTGGAGGAATATAACTACAGAGGATGTTGATAGCAGGATGGTTTCTCGGGGTAGGTTGATTGTGGCCCATTGTAGTATCCCTTCTATTATAGGTGAGTTACTTCCTGGAGGAATATAACTACAGAGGATGTTGATTTCAGGATGGTTTCTTGGGGTAGGTTGATTGCGGACCATTGTAGTATCTCTTCTATTATAGGTGAGTTATTTCCTGGAGGAGTATAACTACAGAGGATGTTGATAGCAGGATGGTTTCTTGGGGTAGGTTGATTGTGGCCCATTGTAGTATCTCTTCTATTATAGGTGAGTTATTTCCTGGAGGAATATAACTACAGAGGATGTTCATAGCAGGATGGTTTCTTGGGATAGGTTGATTGCGGCCCATTGTAGTATCTCTTCTATTATAGGTGAGTTATTTCCTGGAGGAATATAACTACAGAGGATGTTGATAGCAGGATGGTTTCTTGGGGTAGGTTGATTGTGGCTCATTGTAGTATCCCTTCTATTATAGGTGAGTTATTTCCTGGAGGATTATAACTACAGAGGATGTTGATAGCAGGATGGTTTCTTGGGGTAGGTTGGTTGCGGCCTATTCTAGTATCTCTTCTATTATAGGTGGGTTACTTCCTGGAGGGATATAACTACAGAGGATGTTGATAGCAGGATGGTTTCTTGGGGTAGGTTGATTGTGGCCCACTGTAGTATCTCTTCTATTATAGGTGAGTTATTTCCTGGAGGAATATAACTACAGAGGATGTTGATAGCAGGATGGTTTCTTGGGGTAGGTTGATTGTGGCCCATTGTAGTGTCTCTTTTATTATAGGTGAGTTATTTCCTGGAGGAATATAACTACAGAGGGTGTTGATAGCATGATGGTTTCTTGGGGTAGGTTGATTGTGGCCCATTGTAGTATCTCTTCTATTATAGGTGAGTTATTTCCTGGAGGAATATAACTACAGAGGGTGTTGATAGCAGGATGGTTTCTCAGGGTAGGTTGATTGTGGCCCATTGTAGTATCTCTTCTATTATAGCTGAGTTATTTCCTGGATGAATATAACTACAGAGGATGTTGATATCAGGATGGTTTCTTGGGGTAGGTTGATTGTGGCCCATTGTAGTATCTCTTCTATTATAGGTGAGTTAGTTCCTGGAGGAATATAACTACAGAGGATGTTGATAGCAGGATGGTTTCTTGGGGTAGGTTGATTGCGGCCCATTGTAGTATCTCTTCTATTACAGGTGAGTTATTTCCTGGAGGAATATAACTACAGAGGATGTTGATAGCAGGATGGTTTCTCGGGTAGGTTGATTGTGGCCCATTGTAGTATCTCTTCTATTATAGGTGAGTTATTTCCTGGAGGAATATAACTACAGAGGATGTTGATAGCAGGATGGTTTCTTGGTTTAGGTTGATTGTGGCCCATTGTAGTATCCCTTCTATTATAGGTGAGTTACTTCCTGGAGGAATATAACTACAGAGGATGTTGATATCAGGATGGTTTCTTGGGGTAGGTTGATTGTGGCCCATTGTAGTATCTCTTCTATTATAGGTGAGTTATTTCCTGTAGGAATATAACTACAGAGGATGTTGATAGCAGGATGGTTTCTTGGGGTAGGTTGATTGTGGCCCATTGTAGTATCTCTTCTATTATAGGTGAGTTATTTCCTGGAGGAATATAACTACAGAGGATGTTCATAGCAGGATAGTTTCTTGGGGTAGGTTGATTGTGGCCCATTGTAGTATCTCTTCTATTATAGGTGAGTTATTTCCTGGAGGAATATAACTACAGAGGATGTTGAAAGCAGGATGGTTTCTTGGGGTAGGTTGATTGTGGCTCATTGTAGTATCCCTTCTATTATAGGTGAGTTATTTCCTGGAGGATTATAACTACAGAGGATGTTGATAGCAGGATGGTTTCTTGGGGTAGGTTGGTTGCGGCCTATTGTAGTATCCCTTCTATTATTAGGTGGGTTACTTCCTGGAGGGATATAACTACAGAGGATGTTGATAGCAGGATGGTTTCTTGGGGTAGGTTGATTGCGGCCTATTGTAGTATCCCTTCTATTATAGGTGGGTTACTTCCTGGAGGGATATAACTACAGAGGATGTTGATAGCAGGATGGTTTATTGGGGTAGGATGATTGTGGCCTATGGTAGTATCCCTTCTATTATAGGTGGGTTACTTCCTGGAGGGATATAACTACAGAGGATGTTGATAGCAGGATGGTTTCTTGGGGTAGGTTGATTGCGGCCTATTGTAGTATCTCTTCTATTATAGGTGGGTTACTTCCTGGAGGGATATAACTACAGAGGATGTTGATTCTCTTTTTGTTTTTGAGGGACATAATGGAGCCTAATGTTTAATCATTTTGAAATCTGGGAAGTTTGGTTTTCAGAGGCTGGAGATTAAATGTGTTTTTAAATAAAATTGCAGCTCCGCCTCCCTTTTTGGTATCTCTGTATTGCCTTAGGATTTTATAACCTAGGGGGAGAATTTCTTCGTTTTGTGTGGTATTTTTAGCCAAGTCTCAGTAATGGTTAGTATATCTGGGGTGTAGTGGGCTATGAATGCATGTAGGCCATGTTGTTTGTTGGATATACTTCTTGAGTTTAGGTTAATAATAATAAGTAGGTCTGATTTCTGTTTGTATGAGAGAATTTCATTGCATGGACCTGGGTTGGGGTGTATGTCTCCTGTGATTAGTAGCCATTTTTTGAGGAATAGTTTGAGTTTTATAGCATGAACTAGGTCTGTATTTACTCTAGATGCTGTTTGTCTATTGAGAAGTAGTGTGGTGTGTTTTGTGTATAAAAATTATGAGCTATTATTGAATAGTGTGGAGCAGATTACAATATTTATGTGTGTGTGTGTGTGTGTGTGTGTGTGTGTGTGTGTGTGTGTGTGTGTGTGTGTGTGTGTGTGTAGGTATGTGTTATGTGGAAGGTACTATTTAATACTATGTTAGTGTGTATTGATGTGGTGTAGGCTACAGTAGTGAAAATTAGTAGTAGTAGTGGTAGTATGTCTTGCATGATTTGTCTGGCTGTAGGAGAGGGGAAGGTTGTAAGTAGGAGGGTGTGGTATAGAAGTGGGAGTGGACTTGATACCTGAGGGATGGTGATAGGCTGTTGTAGGAGGGGGTGTGACTATGTGGACTATAAGTGTAGGAACACTGGGGGCGGATGGAATTTGGGAGCAGGGTAAGGGAGCAGAGTGAGCCTGTAAGGCAAACGGAGCAAGCAAAGAAGTCAGTACAGCATAAAAAAGTATCAGCAAACTGCAGTTAAGTGGCTATATTGTATTTTAAGGGAACAAATAATGTAGACTAACGTTAAATGTGGGTTGTTTAGCAAGGAGGGAGTGGATATTTAACAGTTTTAGAAATGAGGAGTAGGATTTTAAATATCTACCAGCATTTGCAGTCGAGTGGCATTCGAAAGACATGCATAGAATGGGCATGCCCTCGTTGAAGGTTGGGCATTGAGCTGGCACCTTGGCACCGTAAAAATCTACTGCCAATCATTAGCGGACCGGAGTTCCACTGTGGAGACCCTTAACAGGGAGAAGCCGAAAGAAGATCAGCAACAACCAGCATTTGGTATAAATCCTTTGGGATAATACTGTATTACTAGTTTTTACATTGGTAGATTCTGCCACCTAGTGGTAAAAGGGGATACCAAACTAAAAACAAAAAAAAAATGCGTTATCATCCCTTTCAGCAAAGGGGAAGTCCACACAAATTATAATATTAATAGTACCCCCTTAACTCAAACCCTATGGTGAGAGATTTGGGAACACAGGTTGATAGCAACCTTAACTTCGATCATCATGTGTCCACAGCAGTAAGGAAGGCCTTCGGTGTTGCACATCTCATATGTAAGGGCATTAAATCCAGAGCTAAGGATGTTGTAACTCCCCTGTTCTCATCCCTCATCAGACCACTAATACAGTACAATGTTCCCTTGTGTATGTACCTCACCAGACACCTGCAGCAGCTGGAGAAACCTGAGAGGTGTCTTACCAAGAAAATTCAGGGCCTCCAACACATGACCTATATGAACAGACTGAAGGCCCTGTCACTGTACTCTGTATCTTATAGGCTTCTGAGAGGTCGGTTGTGCCTGGCCTACTAAGCAGTCTCGGACCCTGCCGTAATGGAAATGCTGCACATCTGCAAGACAAATGGGATAAGAGTCACTCACTCTAGGGATCTTAACCTAGTCTACGACATTAACAGGCCATGCTGGAGAGACAGCTATGTCTCCCAGAGATTGCCACTCCTCTGGGACAAACTCCCAATTCACATAAAACAGAGCTCTTTGATGACCCTATTTAACTCATTACAGCTGATTGCACCTCCAGGCATTTCTGCAGTTACCGCCTACAGCGCCTCTAGATGTCAAATATTGCTTCTTTATATTTGCATTAATAATTCAAAAAACATACTACATATAAGGTATCAGAATATTTTATTCTGAATCATATATGATAGCAATCACAATTGTATTATTATTTGACCTCTGCCAGTAAGTATTTGTTAGAACTGTAAGGTGATAACTTCATTTTTTTAAAGGCACAAGCCACATCCACTGGGAGTTAAAGGTACACAGTCAAAAGAGCTGTACTAGAGACAATTAGTTAAGTGTAACTTAGACAACTGGATGGGAGAGCGTACATTTATCCCAGGGGTGTCACCTATGTCCATCTTGGATAAGGGAAGTTGGTGTTGATCATAGACTTGTGCTGAAAATATAGACCATACAACTTGGTCAATAAGGGAAAAAGGGTATAACATGGCTGGACTTATAAAGGCCCTAGGGCCAATAGCCTAGTAACTTCCTAAGAACCTGCGATCCTATGAACATCTTCACACTGTAAAATGCCATGCAATGCTGCAGACAATGAATTTATCATTCAGGCACTGAGTCAGCATGGCTCCTTCCTCTTAGAAAGAGGCAGAGGTGACAAGTACTCCTGGGACTATATCTTGGGCAGATGTTTAACTATATAAATGGTGTCAGAACCCTTGATCATATGTATCAGTAATCCTGACATAGGGCCGGTGACATAACAATGTAAGTGAAATGTAAGGTGTGTGAAACTGGCTAAGAACATATGGCTGCAGGGTGGGCGGCCTGCTAACAAAACACTACTGACTGAAACTAAGGAGTTCCTGTCTGCTCTCAGAGATCACCAGCACCTCAACAGAGGATTCACACTAAATCATTGATGTTGGTTCTGACATGGAGGACAATGCCAGTGTGTATACTGCAGAACTTTCAAGTATGCAATACAATTCAATCATCTACACTCACTTCTTTGGTGTTATGCTTGTCGTCATGTACCCTCCCACACATCTGTGCAAATGACAGTGACTGTGCACTGCCCTTTGCCCATTTTAAAATACGTTTATTGAATACAAAATATTATGCTATCGTGTGTGGCATGCCTTGACGAGTACACAATAGCTGCACTTAGTGTAGTTGTTAATGAATCTGGCCCTCAGTTTTGCTCACTACTGTTGGGATATTCACAAAGTCAGCATGCAAGAAGTTGGTATTATTTACAGATGCAAAATACTTGTTAACAATTTTTTGCTATTTCTTGATTATCATATACCCAGCTATCAAAGTAGGCAGAATCAAAGTAGATGAACTTCGGTAATAATTAACATATTTAAAGTATGTATTTTGTAAACACCAATATATTTTCATATCTTGTCTAGGCAGTTATAAAATAACCCTTAATTTTTTTTCTTAGAAATCATTTATATCATTTTTAATTTTTTGTTAGCCTTATTTGTGCATTTTTTTTACTGCATAAAGTCTTAAGTTTTTATCCCACTATTTTTCAGTCGCTCTTACAATCATACTTTAACACCTGAGTCTTGCCAAAAGCAGATAAACAGCACTTTTTAAATTCATTCTAACTGCAACTTTTAATACACATACTGCTTGTGCTACACCAAGGTTTCATAGATGCTCTTAGTTTGTCGGTATCATTTTTTTAGTGAATGAATTTCTATTTTATGCCAAATAATATGCCAAATAATATCAAATATGTGCTTGTTCCTCATTTTACCATTAGAATAGAAACTTTATTTGATGTGTAACCTGTACTTAGTGACTGGTATCTTTATTCCATTGCAAAATTCTCTATATCATAGGTTCATAGGTTGTTATTAGGCAAATGATCACTAGGGTCTTTATAAGCCTAGCCGGGTACCCTAACCCGGTTTTGGTCCCAAGTACCTTGGGTATCTATTAGGAATAGGTTAGTAATGAGGCAGCAAAAGGATTTGTGGGGAGAGGTGGATGTTGTTCGGAGAATGTTATATTTGCTGATGGCCTGTGTCCATCAGTGACATGGCAGCCAGACCGGAGTGGCATTTGCGATTTCCAAACAAGTGGTCAAAGTAACCAAGTAATCAGTACTTGTAATGTTTTGGGCCATTCCCATTAAACTTTTACCAAAGTCTACCATTTTCTTTTGTGTTCTTGTATGAAATAGAACAAGCCCACAGTATATGATGCACACTTCAAATGCTTCTCTTCCCATTCTTTTAAACACCTCACTGAACATTAGGCACCATCAATAGACAATTTCACATGGCTATTAGGTAGTCTTCGTGAGATTTAGAACTTATCCATTACTTCACAAATCTTTTCTCCAATCTGTTTCATTCAATAAGAGCAACAGTTCCTTATCCTGGATGCTTCCAACTCTACTTGTAGGGTAGGGTTCAACCATTTCTCTGTTCATATACATTTTTAAAGATGTGCTTCTTTTTCTCAGTCTTTGTTCATCCATTTGCTTACAAGAAGCTTCTTTTTACTTGTCTCCTTTACTTGTGGTGCTTTCCTTTCTTACCACTTTGTCAACTCAAACTTCAGATATTGCTAGATATCACTAATTTGGAGTTTTAACCTCCTTTAATCCTCTTCTTATAAGAGTTAATGTTTCTGCTCCCATCTGCCTACACATCTGTCACTAAACCTCTTCCTTTCTTCTTTCATTCATTATTTCTCATTCTGTTACTTTCCACCACAAAATTTGATTCTCCCAATTTCTATTCAAACCCCAGCAGTACCAATTTCTTCTTCTTATCTTTTTCTCTTATCCCAACTGTTTACATTACAATAAATTTGATTGATGGCAGAAGGACATTATAAGCCTATATAGACTGCCCTTTAAGTACATTTAGTATTATGCCTAGTCTCCTTTCCTGCTCTCTCCACCTCATGTCTACCCATCTCATGTCTTTTTGAATGTTTCCATGGATTCTTTCTCCATCATCAATTTTGTTTGTGTAGTCCATGGGTCACTAACACACTCTGAAGTACTTCTGCATATTAAAGGAACAGATGGTCTATATAATCTGCTGTCTTTGTCCCTCTTTCCCCTGCTATCTTTCCTATTCAGAATGATCTCCCCTTTTGCATCTCCCTGGTATGACCTCATGCACTCATGTCATGTTCCCTTTTCACTGTTATTCTCAGATGATAAGAACTCTAGCTCCTATAGCTTATGTCAGACTCCTTCCCCTCTATCCCTTCCTTCTAGCAACATGATGTCCTTTTCCTTGTATGTCCTCCACAGTTGTTGCAGTACTCAAAGAGTGCCTTGTGTAAGTCCTTATATTGTATGACTGCAATCTCTTTTTTTCTGGAGTTTAATCTTTGTGAAATCACCCCAGCATTCTCCTGGATGCTGCTACTGCCCTAGCACTGTGCATCTGGGTTATTATAGGCGTGATCAACACTTCAGAATATTTTCCTGCTTTATTGCCATCAGTTCTCCTCCCCTCCAGCTGATAATGCACACCAGGGTTGTTAGGGCATATGTGCAGTACTCTGAATTTGTCTCTGCTGAAATTCAGCTGCCACCTTTTGGCCTAGTTAGCCTTTCCACATCCTTTTTTAGACCGCTTTTCTCACATCATCTGCTGTGTAAATTGGTGTCATCAGGATGACCTTGTTCACTGTTCCCTCTGGTATGTCTGAAATAAACATGTAGGAGAGTACTGAACCACAAATAAATCCCTTTAATATACCCCTTGTCACTTTACTTATGTCTAACATTGCCTTTCTCACCATAACCCTCTGTGTTCTAGCAGTTAGGCAGTAGAATCCAAATTCTTACTCTTGATATCCCCAACCAATCCAGATTTCCTAGCAGCCCCCTGTGCAAGACTGATAGCCACTTACCAACTTCACTTATAATCAAGGCATAAAAGTATATCCGTTTCTTTTTCCCAGATACCCTTCTCTCATCATTAATCCAGTTGGTTTCTGTGTTGGAGGTTGATGAGGGAAAGTAGCCAGCCTTTCCACTCAAGATTCCTTCTATGAGTTTTCCCATGTTACTGCTGTTCAGCTAACAGACTTATAGTTCTCTGGATTTTTTTTTTCATCTTACTTATACAGACTTACCACTCTATCTGTCTTCCAGTTCCCAAGCACTTCTGTAGTGGACAATGATCTGTTTAAGCCTTGTTTTGGAGATCTACCAGTCCCCTGGCTAGCTTCTTGAAGATTTGGGAGGTAGACAATCTTCTATGTTTCATCTTCATTTAAGGAAGGCAGCTCCTGCTCATTCTAATCCCCATCTTGTCTGGTGTCTGCCCCTGTGATGTCCCCCAGTGTAAAACTTTCCACTATATTGCCTTTGTAAAAGACTTAAAGCATTAATTCAGTACCATTGTTTTTTCCAGTCTTCTGTGATCTCCTTCCTATCTTTGTTCAGTGGTCAAATGTGTCCCTTGCTTCCTTCTTTTAGATATATTCTGCCAACCCCCTTTTAAAGTGTTCCTTTGCAGGCCTCACTTCTTTTCTCTTCTATCTGCCTGTGTCCTTGTGCTTTGCCTTTTTTATTTACCCACACCCTCCCTTGTACATGTTATATGTTTTGACTTTGCTGTAATCACTAGCCTCACTTTTCCATATAGTCATACAGGCCTTCTCCTCTTCCTACCTTATTAGCCTCTTCCTTAAAGCCTTGTACAAAGCCCTGAGTGATGTATATTTGAACAAATGCAGCAGCTTGTTTATTCAATTAGCTTGTCCCAGTCTCTAATTCATCTCTGACACTTCTCCTCTATTTATCATAATACTCCTACCTATAGCTTCTTACCATTGCCTTTGCATTCATACCCTTCCCTGCTGTCACTGTTGATTAACCTTTACATCATCACATGAATATTTCTGGCCCCATCTTTTCATGTTGAACCACATCAAGAATTCTGCACTTTCTAGTACAATCTTGTGCTAACTGGATGAACTGGTCCTAATTCCATACTTCAGTCAACTCCTCCTTTTCTGTTGTGGAACTTGGAATGCCATAATCTGTTCCTGGAAGATTCAAACCTATAATGACTTCACCCAGCTTTCTCTTATGCCACTCCTTTATTCTCTCCTGCAGTCTCTCAGTGTCCTCCCTTGATACGTCTGGGAATCAGCAGACTGTATCAATCCACCAGAATTTTGCCCATTCCTCTGCTCTAATCTGCTAAAGCCTCTGCCTCAGGTACTGAGCTTGCCATGTAATGGGGTGGTGTTCCTGTCATCTCCCTCCTTTCTGAGCACATATGTGATGTTCTCCCATCATATAGATACTACACCTGCCTCTATCCATTCAGTTTCACTCCCTGAACAACCTATACCAAGGTACCTCCATGTCCTATCTCTTTTTTTCATTGACCCTTGTTTCTGTTACACTAGCAACGCCCAGACTCACCTCTTACCTTACTGCCTGCAGCTCCTCCAGCTTTTTCCTTAAACTCATTGACATTAAATACTAATTCTACTCAGCCATTTAGAACTACTGGCAGTGACAGTGTTAATAAGTTAGCAATGGTCATCCACAAACAGGCTTAAGGAGTTACCTTTTATCAAGACTTCCATTCTCCAGTTATCTCTCTCACTCCCCCAGATAAGACATCAATTACTATGATAAAAAAGTAAGTGTAACAGAGGACATCTTTGCCCTACCCATCTGTCAAATTGGTTTTGATGTGTAGGCATTTATCTATTATTCAGGGCTTGAATGTGTGTATATTATTTTGACACAACATCTAAATCTTGGACCAAAAGTTAATTCATCGAGCAGATTCTGGAATGCATATCATTTCACTGTATCAAAGTCATTTTATATAAAAAAAATTATTCTACTGCTATCTCTGCACCTATTAATGCTCAACAAATTAAGTAACCTTCCTTCAAATGATCCCCATAGTTCTAATCAGGAAGACCCTTTGAACCCTCAGTTGTACTCATTACCATTTTGCACTACCCTTCTGCTTCATCCACGTTACAGTTAATTCTACATAAATTCAGTAACTCAGGTATCAAATTCAGCAATCTGCATCCTTCTTTCTTAAAACTGGCAACTGGGAACATAGTTAAATCTTGTACTCACATTTTGATGTCTCTGTTGTCGCAGTCACTGGCCCACCTTCATTTAGTCATAATTCCCCCTCGACAAAGCAACGTGGATGGATTTTAGACCTATTTTAATGGTATACATTCATTTACTTGAAGAAATGTTCTCTGAACGTTATATTTTCCGAACCAGAATGTCGAATTTCTTAGTGGCGAACAGTCGGAATGTTGCAAAAAACAACAAATGCGATGTTTCCGACCGCTCTACCACCTAAACAAGTGCAACCATGGGTAACAAAGGGGGGATATTCTGCATTTCGCACATATTGCGTTCGGACAAATGAGAATTTGCTGCACTGCTTTCGGACATTTCCCGGCCGACCAAGTGAATTTATACCATTTTTAACTTATTTTCACTAACTAAAGTATTTGAAAAACTACTCTACAAGCAACTATGAAACTACGGTTACTGCTATGGCCTTCTATGTGATGCATAACATGGCTTTATAAATGCCTTTAGCACATTCACTAACCTTATGATGATGACTGCTAATTCCATTTACTGAAACTTGAATGAAAGTCTTGTTTAAGCAGGACTCTGTCAAGATGACTAGGACCTTTGAAACTGTTAATCATAGTCCGCTCCTCAGTAAGCTTCCAAGACTTGGCTTTGGTGTTAACACAATTTACTGGCTCCAGAGCTATCTTGAAAGATAGAACTTTCCAGACTTTCTGCAGTACATCCTCCTGTGTTGTTAATACAGACCCACTTCTCTTCTTCCTCTTTCTTAATGATCTGTCCATAGAGCTTCCAAATCTACACTTGGTTATGTATACTGATGACATTATCCTTCTGCAATCCAGGACAAACCACGCTCAAGACAAGTTACAGGATAACTTTACTCAACCATGCAATTGTCCTTCCTCTAATGAGCTTCTAATTAACCCCAAGAAAACCAATATTGCCTATTATTTCATTTATTCTCTTAAAAGATCGCAAAGGGAATACCATTTCCAGTGTCACTGAATAAAGATATGTAGGCCTTACACCTGACCATACTCATTCCTTAGCTATGTAGACAGACAGTTGATGTTATGGTACAAGATTAGTCATCTTCTCTTATTAACTGCCTGTTTAGTCATTGCAAAAAACATACTGATACGCAAACTTGAATATCGCCTCCCATTTTTCTACTACTTTTGTGAAGATAGGTGAAGGCTGCCAGCCTAGCTAGATAGAATTTTGTAGATAATTCTGTCATTTGTAAATATTAATGTAAGCCACAGGCTTATTCTCTTAAATGTGAAAAGACTACAGTGGATGTTGAATTGGAAAAAATGTAACAACAGTGCACTCTGCTGTAAGAAAGCTGATAAGTCAAGCATTGTGAAATTCTATAATCTAAAACTCGGAGCCGAGATGTCTAGAGGGAGGCATTCTGCCTATTGTTTTGAGGCCAGAGTTAATGGTTAGAATGTATAATTTCTTTTATTGTTCTGGCTTCCTGACCAGCTGCAAGATCAAAAGGGCTTTTAACCTCTGAGTTTCTGTTAGCCTGGGAACCAGAAAGAAATGATGTAATCTGAAATGAATCAGTGGTACTGTGTTATCAATTTAAGGACAGAGAGACTCAGAGCATTTGAGCATTTGTCTTGAAAACATCCAATTCACCAGCACTCTGCCTGTGTTCTATATGCACGTTTATTTTAGAACTGTGTTTTCTCTTAGATATAGCTAGGAATTAGGAAGATTAGATTTGCTTTTTCCTGTAATGATGTCAGAACTTTTCTACTGTATTATTTTAAGTATTTCTCTGTGATCTCTGAACTCTTGACTAGCACTGTGTAATAAGAAGTATTGTCTTGTGTTTTTATTATTTATTATTAAATATTTTTAAACCTTTCAACTGTGACTGTTTTGTGTAGAGATAATGTAAGCAAGCAGACAACAAAGGTACTGAACTACCATCCTGCAGATGTCCTGATAGGGAAGGATTTGGATGAGGCAGTACCATATGTTTATGCAGTTACACGCAGCCAGGCTTTGAGACAAGCATGTGGGTCTGGTAGCCTGGGGAGACCCAGACAGACCACATACTTGCAGCCAGGACTGGTGAGGTGGTTACTTCAGGGAGGAAGCTATGCTGTAGCAGTAAGACTGAAGGTGAGCCACAGCTGCTTGTGGGTACTGATGTTCCCTTGGACAGAGTGACTGCAAAGGTAGAGGTGAGTAGTAGTACCCAGGCTGACAGTGAGGCACCACTCTCAGAGGATGCCAGACTTCCTGTGGAAGGGGAGCTGGAAAGGGTTACAAAGAGAGAGTTGAGACAGGCTCAGCTCTCAGACCCTACATTGCAAGGCCTGAGGCAGGTAGCTAGGGAGTCACCTGATTCTCAAGGGAAGGGGGAATTTGTATACTGGGACAAAGGGTTACTGTATACAGAGTGGACTCCTGAGGGAGGGCTAGAATTTGAGAGGATATTGCAGTTGGTAATACCTAGAGCCTACCATCTGGTGCTTCTAGCCATAGCCCATGATATTTCCTTTGCAGGTCATATGGGTATAAAACATACAAAGAGACATATTATGCAGAACTTCTATTGGCCTGGAATTTCCAGAGATATAACAGGGTACTGCAGGACCTGTGAGCAGTGCTAAAAGTTAGGCAAGGCAGGAGACGAGGTGAGAGCTCCTTTGATTCCTTTGCCTGTGATTGATTAGCCATTTCAGAGGGTAGTTATGGATATTGTGGGGCCACTGAGTACCCCACATTTCACAGGGAAAACTTATATCCTAGTGGTAGTGAATTGTGCTACACAATACCCTGAGGCAGTGGCTCTGTCCTCCATTGAGGCAGAAATGGTGGCAAATGCTTTGTTAGAGATTTTCAGCAGGGTAGGTTTCCCAAAAGAAATACTGACTGATAGAGGTGCCAGTTTCATATCAGACCTGCTGACTTGTCTGCGGAAGTACTGTGGGGTGAAGCACCTGAAGACCACCCCCTACCATCCCAAGACTAATAGTCTTGTTGAGAGTTTAAACTCTACAATCAAGTCCATGCTATGGGCATTCGCAGACCAGTTTAAGAAGGAGTGGGACAAATATTTTCCCCATCTGTTGTTTGCTTGCAGAGAGCTTCCCCAGGAATCCACAGGTTTTTCATCCTTTGAGTAGCTGTATGTGTAAAAGGTGAGGGGACCTGTAGATTTAATTTGAGATAAGTGGGATGGTGAGTGTGAAGCTCTGTTGTGGCATATATCCTAAACTTCAGGACAAGGCTCAGGGAACTCATGGGCTTGGTCCAGGGGAACCTGGCAGATGCCCAACAACAGAAAAAGGTATGGTATGACAGGAATCCTCGAGCTAGAGAGTACACTGTAGGGCAGCAGGTAATGGTTCTCATTCCTGTCAGATATAACAAGCTGCAAGCAGCTTGGGAGGGACCCTACAAGGTGGTAAGAAAGGTAAGTGATGTTAACTACATGATGGAACTGCTACACAGGAGGCAGGGGCACAAATTGCACCATGTTAACATGATGAAACCTTACCATGATAGGGTGGCCCTTGTGCTGAGCATTTGCAGTGGATTGCAGGAGGAGTCTGAGGGAGATCTGGTGACTGGTCTCCTCAGTGAGGCTTGGACTGACACCTCAGTGGAAAGGGTAGCAATGTTCCAGCAGCTATTTCCTACCCAGGTTTGAGAAATCCAAGCAATGTAAGAGGAGTTTGGGGACATGTTCACTGGGAAACCAGGATGCACCCACCTGGTGCAGCACCAGGTGGATACAGGACCCCAAAGGACTATTAAGCAGGCCCTTATAGGGTGCCTGAGAGAGTCAAACAAACTATAAGGGAGGAGATACAGGAGATGTTGGAACTAGGGGTAATTCAAGAGTCCCACAGTCCCTGGGCTTCTCCAGTGTTGCTGGTGCCAAAGGAGGATGGCAGCACAAGGTTCTGTGTGGACTACAGGAAATTAAATAGTCACACAGAGTCAGATGCTTACCCATGCCTAGGACAGATGAGGCCCTAGAGCAGCTGGGTGGGGCTAAGCATCTTACAACCATTGATCTTACCAAGGATTACTGGCAGGTGTCCTTGACTCCCAGTGCTAGAAAGAGGCCAGCCTTTGTGACTCCTTGTGACTCGTATGAGTTCACAAATATGCCCTTAGGGATGAAAAACACCCCAGTAACTTTCCAGAGGCTGGTAGATCATATCCTAATAGGAGCAGGAAGGTTTGCCCTTGCTTATCTAGATGGTATTGCCATCTACAGCCATTCCTGGCAAGAGCACCTTCTACATGTCAGAGAGGTGCTGGGCAGATTACAGAAGGCAGGGTTGACCATTAAGCCCAGCAAATGTCAGGTGGGTATGGCAGAGGTCTCCTACCTGAGACATAGAGTGGAGAGTAGTAAGATCAGGCCAGAACCTGCCAAAGTGGAAGCCATTCAGGCATGGCCTGCACCTCTTACCAAAAAGCAGGTGAGAGCATTCTTAGGGACACTAGGGTACTACAGAAAGTCTGCCCCCCAGTTATAGTACCATAGCTGCTCCCCTCACAGACCTGACAAGGAAAAACAGGCCAGATAAGGTAGTGTGGACCCCAGCATGTGAGCAGGCATTCCAGAAGCTTAAAGAAGCTATGGGAGGATCCCCTGTGTTAGTCAGTCCAGATTACAGCAAATAATTTGTTGTGCAGGTGGATGCTTTGAACCATGGAATGGGGGCTGTACTTAGAATTCTTCAGAGGGAGAAGAGCACCCAGTGGCTTATCTCAGTCGTAGGCTCCAACCCAGGGAGGAATGTTATGCAGCTGTAGAAAAGGAATGTCTAGCCATAGTGTGGACACTGCAGAAACTTCAACCTTATCAGCATGGAAGAAAATTGACTGTAGTGACAGATCACAATCCCCCTAACATGGTTAAACAGAGCCAGCCAGCAACATGCCAAGTTGCTAAGATGGAGCCTATGGTTGCAAACATATGATATGTCAATGCAGCACCACAGTGGGATTAGCAATGCCAATGCAGACAGGCTCTCATGACAGGGAATGGGGTAAGGTATACTCAGATAGACCTAACCCTCTCAAGCAATGTTTCTCAAGGGTCACTAGAAAAACTAGCTTGAGTTCTCCAGGGGAGGAGATGTGTGAAGATAGGTGAAGGCTGACAGCCTAGCTAGATAGAATTTTGTAGATAATTCTGTCATTTGTAAATATTAATGTAAGCCACAGGGTTGTTCTCTTAAATGTGAAAAGACTGTAGTAGATGTTGAACCTAAAAAGAATTAACAACAGTGCACTCTGCTATAAAAAAAAGCTGATAAGTCAAACATTGTGAAATTCTTTGATCTAAAACTCAGAGATGAGATGTCTAGAGGGAGGCATTCTGCATATTGTTTTGAGGCCAGAGTTAATGGCTAAAATTTACATGTATATTTTTTATTGCTCTGGCTTCCTGACCAGCTGCAAGATCAAAAGGGCTTTTAACCTCTGAGTTTCTGTTAGCCTGGGAACCAGAAAGAAATAATGTAATCTGAAATGAATCAGTAGTACTGTGTTATCAATTTAAGGACAGAGACTCAGAACATTTAAGTATTTGCCTTGAGAACATCCAGCACTCTGCCTGTGTTCTATATGTAAGTTTATTTTAGAACTGTGTTTTCTCTTAGATATAGCTAGGAACTAGGAAGATTAGTTCATTTTTTCCTGTACTGATGTCAGAACTTTTCTACTGCATTATTTTAAGTATTTTTCTGTGATCTTTGAACTCTTGACTAGCACTGTGTAATAAGAAGTATTATCTTGTGTTTTATTATTTATTATTAAATATTTTTAAACCTTTCAACTGTGGCTGTTTTGTGTAGAGATAATTTAAGCTCTAGAGTACATTGCATGTATATAGTGATACTGGCCAAGCCACTCCAATAAGCCTTGACTGTTCAGTTACACTTACCATTTGGATAATAATATTGCAGAGTAGAATTGGACACTCTTTCATACGGGCATTTTAGTAGCTGATAAATATTAGTGGGTGGTGGCAAATGATACTACCGTATAGTCTAGGTAAAAGGGGCACAGCTGGAGAACCTGTGTCAGCCTTCCCCAGGAGGGTCTGTATGGTTGTATATAACTCTTATCTCAAGGTGTGTCTGTGTCAGCTACTTGGGCAGGGACACGAAGCACTGGGTGGGCAGAGAGGGTGCTGGGAGGTTTTAGCCACCCACTAGACTGAGATCTGGACCATATAGCTGTGCCAGTGGGGAGTCTTATTGCAGACCTGGAGAAAAGGGAGAAACCAGCCCCAGACTGACTGTGATATCTGTGTGCTCTTAAGGGAAATTATACTTTACTGTGTGCATTTTTATTATCCTTTCCCTATATGGATGCCCCTCAATGGTGTTAGTGGTGAGGATTGAGGCTCCTTGATTGCTGGGCTAGTGCACAGGCATCACAACTTTTATTCCACAATACTCACAAAATAGAGATTTTCTTGTTTTTCTTTCGGCTTTTCCTGGTTAGGGTCGCCACAGTGGAACTCCAGTCCGCTAATGATTGGGAGTAGATTTTTACGGTGCTGAGGTGCCAGCTCAATGCACAACCTTCAACAATGGCATGCCCATTTACGCATGTCTTTCAAATGCTACTCGACCATGGGGAGAACATGCAGACTCCACACAGAAGGCGCTCCAGCCAAGAATCAAATGGGAGAACCTCTTGTTGTGAGGTGACAATGCTACCACTGCACCACCGCAGCTACTCACAAAATAGAGATTGCTGAGAACAAAATCTGTGATTTATTCTTTTATCAGACACCCTTGTTGCACAATTGCCAATTACTTGAAAATACTAACTAGTTATTGATGACTAATAGGGCACACTTCTTCTGTGTGCACTATTTTTCAAGGTAATAAAACAAAGCTACTGCTCACCTTTCCATTAGTGGAAAACTGTTCATAGGTTCCTAAGTGTGTACTAGGCTAATGGCCCTGGGGCCTTTACAAGCTTAGCCATAGGATTACCCTGGCATCATGCCACCCGACCTTAGCTCCCAGTTCCTCTGTTGAGTAAAGCCACTGGAGTGATCCCTGGGGTGAATTTTCTATTTCCCATCCACTCATCAAGATTTGTCTTGAAGAGGGACAGTGAGGTGCTCTGCTTGACATGTATGGGAAATATATTCCATAGCATGGGCAGTCTCTGGATTATGAACCTGTCCCTCCAGTACATTCTGTCGATTGTGGTAATGAGGTTGAGGTCTCTGGATTATGTGGTGCAGAGGGGGTGGGATTTCTTTAGATGTAAAAAATGTCAGTCTCAAGTCTTGAACCCAGCAGCTCATACACCATAGCCAAAGCACTTAACCAGTATGCCATTCAAGCTGTTAAAGGTTCAGGAGCTCCCAAAACAACAATTTCCCATTGATATGTCCTTCCCCCATTAAAATCAATAGTGCAGAAAGAGCCTTCTTTAAAGAGGGATCTACTGTCTTGGACCACTTACCTAGTGAAGTGAAAAATCAAGAAATGAATAATAAATTTAAATATACTCATTAAGAATGTGCATGCAGTTCTAAAATGATAATGGCTAATCTCATGCAACTTTCTACATGTTAGATCTTAGGCATTAGTGATTAAACTCTACCTGTGAATGTGCTGTTAATACCTTAATTCCTAATTTATATTCTGCATATTTTCATTCGCAGTATTTTGTCTATTTTACTATGAATATACTGAAATAACACCTAGTTATGCAATGATGTGTTAAGACTGTGAAGTTACTTTGAGGTCAGTCTTATCACCTCACCTCTGTTCTTCTCCTTTCCTTTTTCACATCTTAAAAATTTCTTGAGGTTCACTCAGTCTTCCAAACTGGCCTACACAGTTTCCACGTAATAATCAAATTTTTGTTCATTTTGTACTCTACCATCAACCACAGTTCTGCTTATCTTTCCTTCTAAGCTATTAATATACCTTACTAACATTAATACACACTTTTCTTCACCTGTCTTAAACTACCTGCCACTATGAGCTTCCCAGCTTTTCCTTATTTTTTGCACTGCTTTCTAGATTAATATCTTGGAAAACTTTTTATTGATGCTATTTACATAATTTGTGTCCATTATTTACATTTTAAGTCACTATGCATATCATTTCATTCCTACTTGATATTTTCCAACAGTCTTGATTAAAAGACAGCTCTTCTCATTTCTGCAGTGCTATAGAATCTTACAATAACACCATGCGTAAATCTTTCAGGACATACTGCTCAATCATCATCATCATCATCATCATCATGTGTTCATGGAAAAACTTGTATCAATCATGCATCATTTCTTGTTTCTTCTTCCATTTCTTTTCCCTTTTACGGTGAAAGCTGGATGCATATTTTTTAGAACTAACAAATCATACCAGATATTCCATTCTTAAACTCATTTACCTTGCTTACATGTCCCATTCCTTCTAAATCAGTTTGTTGATATTGTTATTACAACAAAAAACAATACTAGTAGATGTTAGTAGCTAATTATTTGCAAGTACCACTATACCGTCCATCTTCTGTTGTAAATAGTAATAAAATGAAAACAGTATTTTTGTGAAACCACTTGGTATATTCAAGCAACATAACCTACTATCAAGGACATGCAGTTTTAATGGCCTTATGCGTACTGTACACTTTTCTTAAGGAGGAACAAACCAAAAAAAGGAAAACTATTTGTACAAGAATGATATTGTCAAATGAATTACTAAAATTAGAATAAAATAAAATTAGATCTGACAAGGGCGAAAGTGCTCATCTGTTGTGCTTACTCAATAGACCATGGTTTAAACAAGCAATACCAGCCCCTATCCTGTTTTCCTATTTTTAATAAGAATGCAAAGTGATCTCTGACATGAATCTTACATTAGAAGCTATGACAACAGTCTGGTTTAGCTGTTTGCATGACAATATCATTCCTGTACAACTAGTTTTCCCTTTTTTGTTTTTTATTTTATATCATACAACAGGTCAAGTATTCCCACTAAGGTGAGGCATTCCTTTGTATGTAAATCAATGCAAAATATTTGCTTAATATGGCTGACAATACATACACACATACAAATATTTCAAGCTTGGGCATTAATGCCCTTCTAGCTTGCCAAAATACCAAGATACTTGTTCCCATAATACGTGTCCAGGCTGTTCATAAAAATATCTAAATTAGTACTTGCTTTAATGTAATTTGATAGTCTGTTCCATTCATCAGCTACTGTCAGAGAACCAATTAATACACTTCATTGCTACAGAATTTTTTTTAATTTCTCCAAGCCTTTTGGGTTTCTAATACCATGATGGGAAAGGACCACATTCCTAAGTCAAAGTATGATTAACGTTCATGAAATTAGTGTTGTTTCAGTCTCTGATGTCAGCCAAAAGTGCTCTTCGCGGCATGCACAATGTTCCCAATAAGGACTCCTTCTGCAATTTGTACAGAGTTACAAGTATTGGTAACACATTTAAATATGATTGTAGATTATTTTTTATAAGACCTGTTGCTCTTAATTACGATTGGAACTATCTGGGTATCTTTCTTCCAGATTGCTCTAATTTCTGTCTGCAAATCCTGATATGTTATAACTTTGGGTCTCTCTGTATGCAAGACACTGCAGTCAGTTGGTGTGATGATTTTAATGATCAATGCTACTTTTATCTTCTTTTCATGGACCACTATATCTGGCTTTCTAGCATCTATCTTTTGAATTGTTGATAATGGGTGATGCCATGCGATGTAGACTTCATCATTTTCTATCATAGTTTGTGGCTCATATTTCCATTTTTTTCTGCCACTTCAATACCATAATGTTTTCACAATCCCCAGTGCAATAGCCTTGCCACATTATTATGCCTTTCAGTATACAGCCCTTCTGCCATTAGTATGTCACAATCTCCAACAAGGTGTGCAACTGTTTTCACTTCTGTTTTAGAAAACTTACATTTTTCTGTTTCTCCCACATGTTCAATGTACTTTGTAAACCATGTATGTAGCCCACTGTCTTGGGCTGCTAATATTAATCTTTCATCTCTTGGTTTGAATTTGCCCTCCTCAAGGAGGCCCATACCTCCTTCGGAACTGGGAATATATAATCTTGGTATGCACAGATTTTTATAAATCATTTGGTAAGCATGAATCATCCTTATTTTCCTGTCTAATCTATCCAACACATTTTGGGGCCAGTCAATCACTCCAAAACTATAAGTTAGGACAGGAAGACTAAATTGGTTTATAGCTTGAATTTTGTTCCTAGATGTCAAAACTGTTTTTCAGGATTAATTTAAGTCTTCTAAAGTATACCTTGCTAAGTTTTATTCTTATTTGTTCATGTTTTATTGTTGATCCTTCAATTCCCAAATATTTATACACTCCCTCTTGCTCAAGTTCTTTTATGTCACAGTCTTGTCCCAAACTGATGTTTTCCTGGTGCTGTTTTCCTGCTTTAAACGTTGCTTTTGCACATCTATCAAGACCAAATGACATTCTTATATCATCTGAAAAAGTTTTGACAACTTGCAGTTGTGCTTTCAGTTCCTCATCTGATGAACTATACAGTTTTAAATCATGGACAAAGAGAAGATGAGAAGTCTTTAGACATTTTTTGTTTTCTAGGAGCCGAATTATAGCCGTGGCCTAAGCTGTTAAGAAGACAGCTTAATGAGTTAAGGGCAAGACAGCATAACAGACATGACAGGAAGTCACCTTGGAATAACCTTCTTTGGATTTTTATCCCTGGAATAATAATTTATCCCTTATTATGGCTTAATTGCAAAGTGGTCTGCCACTGTTTCATGGATCAGTGTAGGGTGTACATTTTTAAGAGCTCTTTTATCCATAAATGTGGGATACGATCAGATGCTTTTTTATAGTCAATCCATGCCATACTTAAATTCTTCCCCTTTTTACAGTTCTCCAGTATGACTTTATTTGACAACAAATTATCCTTTGTTCCACATGAGTTTCTTTTATTGCCCTTTTGTTCTATTGCCATAATGGATTTTTTTTCTAAATGACTATAAACTCTGTTGACATCAATTCCAGTGTATAGTTTATATGTTGTTGCAAGGCAAGTTATAGGTTCATAGATGTGTACTAGGCTAATGGCCCTGGAGCCTATATAAGCCTAGCTCAAGAAGATTCCCTGGCATCATGCCACCCAAAGATAGATCTATTTTCAACATATGCATGCTTATATATGCTGTCAAGTCACACTCTATCCAATTCTGACAATAACTTATCGAATATTGCCTTCTCCATTATTTTTCCACAACATGAAAGCAGACGTAAGGTTCTCTATGACTCTGGGTTTGTCCTACACCCCTTTCCCCTTAAAGACAGGTTTAATAAATGCATATCTCCAATCTTGAGGAATCTTTCCATATTTATATGACCTAGTGAATAATAGATATAATGGTACTGTAAGTTCTTGCTGAAGTGTTCTCAGGCCAATGTTACTAATTCCATCTCCTCCCTGCGCTTTATCTGGATCCAGTTTGCACAGTTCTTTTTCAATATAATCTAATTTGATTTCAGTATCTGGGGTTACCTGGATGTCACTAGGACAAATTATCACCCCTTCTGTGGTGCCAAACTTTTGCATAAGATTTTGCAAATATATCTATAATCTGTTGTGTCTGAGAATAATTTTTTGAATCTGCACACAGTTTATCCGTTTGTATGTCTTTACTCTTTTCTCATCTCATGTATCTATAAAAAGGTTTCCTATTATGCTCAATATCTTTATATAAAATTTCTTCACTGTTTTCTTGATCTTGTCTCATACTATGCTTAATGTGTTTGTTCATCTTGTTTATTTCAAAGTTGTAGTTTGACCTCTCTTCCATTTCTTATATTTTTGTCTCTGACCTTAATCAGATATCTTGTTCTTATGGAAATATATCCCTCTGACTTTGTATGCCTACATCTGGATGTTAAACATTTTTTTGATGTTTTGCACTCAAACAATTTCTCTTTTAAAACTTTCCACATTCCATCTGCAGTTTTTCCACTGAACGGCTCACTCCAGTTAGTTTTACTCAGTGACTGTTTTGCTTTCATATAATCTGTAATTAACCTTCTGTGCATTGGTTTAGATTTCAGTTTGGCAGAATTATCTAGCAACAAATTAACTTCTATAACTCCATGATCACTGCACATCAACAATGGTAAAACTTGACTTGAAGTAACAGTATTTTTTTAGGAACAGAAATAATGTCGAATATGTTCAGTCCCCTGGTAGTTTTTTTAGAATATGAAGCAATTGTTGTTCCTGAATATAAACTGTGAATAATTTCCTTACTAACGTTGTTGAATCAATATTATTCCAGTCTGTTTCTGGTAAATTTAAGTCTCCAGCTAATATGGGTTGCTTACTATCAATGCAATGCAAATAGTTAACAACCTTTCCTTCTTTACAATTATTTTTTATTGTGATTGTTGTTTAATGTTTGTATATTGTCACTTTATTTTTACTTATGTTTGCTGGGGCTTTTCCCCTCAGGTCTCCACTGAAAATGGGTTTGTTTGCAAACTCAGTTGGACTAACCTGGTTATCAAATGTGAAATTAATAAATAAATAAATAAAATAAAATAAAATATTACTCTTCCCTCCTGTGTTTCATGCAAGAAGTGTATGAATTCCTGTAGGTCATCTGCACTTGACTTCGGTGCTCTATACACTCCAACAATTGTTATATGTTCCAGGGTTGTCTTTACTGTCACAGTTACAGTCTATAGTGTTGGTGTTATCACTGATCATGTAATAATCACAGGTCTCATAGCTATCTTTAATCCCTATCATAACACCTCCACCTGATTTTTTTGTTAGAATGTCGATTACAGAAAAAAACATTTATTCCCTGACAGAACTGGTTTTCAGTCATTGTTCTTTAACCATATTTCACAAACAATAACAACATCAATTTTGTGGGACCATAGCAAATATTCCAATTTAAAAAAAAAAAAAAAAAAAAAAAAACTTTATTATTAATTCTCCCAGCATTAACAACTATAGGAGATGCATCAAATGTTGCTATCTGTGAACTGTTAAATTTTTGACCTGGCAAAAAACCTGCCTAGTGTTTGTCAAATATTGCAAACTATCTGCTGCAAAAATTTTCATCCCTGATCTTGGCAAATGCATGCCATCCTGTCTAAACATGTATGCCCAAAACTAAGCTTGGATGCTCTACACATTTCCATTTTTTAAAACCGGATATTTTTCCATGTAGGTATTTACCCCCAATTTTTTTTTATTCACGATGACCTGACTCTCCTTTCTATAGGTGATTTGTGAAAGATATGTCCTAACACCTGTACAAGGTAGACTATCTGAGAGGGCTGTTAGTTTTCTACTAACAGTCAGAGAATCCTTGCAGATGAAATCATTTGTACCGACATGAATAAAAATGGATATGTACTTCACTACAGTAAGGCATTCCAAGGCTTGTCTCACAAAACTATTCGATGTTCATTATCTTCTCTGCAAATATAAGTATCAGTTCCTCTAATAATTGAATCTCCAATTACAAAAATATATTTGCTGGCCAGCTCTGAAGAGTCTTCAGCTTCTAATACAGTAATATCTGCTCTATCAATTATTATGAAGGATAGATCTTCATTACCATTAGTCTTATTAATCCCACTGTTTTCATTGTGCATTAAATTCTCATCCAGCTGGTATTGTAAATCCATAGCTTGAGCCATGCAGTCAATCTGTTTTCTCTTCTTCTTTTTTTTTTACAGTAATGTTCTTCAATCCTTCCATGTTTAATTTTGATTTCTTCCTTTTCACTGCCATTTGCCTCTTTTTTTCTACCTTCTCTTTTGGAAAAATAATGCCTTTTTCTGTAGACTGAAGGTTGTCTGACAGAAATATATTATCATTCCCTGTAGCCTGTGTACTTTTTAGTATGTATTCTCTTTAATTTACAGACATTAATCAGTTTCTTTTTCTTCCTTGTTATTTGGTGAGAATTTCTTCCTTTCTTTCTTTTTTGTTTCCTTCGTAACAAACTGGACCCTCAGATTGCTGAATACTTGCATCCAGAATTCTAGAGTTGTCAGCGACATCATCTTGTTTCACAAGGGGTTGAATGAACTTTGCAGGCAGTAGATGCATCATTTCCTAAATGTGTTCTATTTGTTCTTTGCCAAATATTATTTGTCTCACCAGTCCAGTCATTACTATATGAAACAACAGTTTTCCAAGTCGTGCCAATTGCACAAGTGCAATCATCATCATTAAGTCTAGATTTATTTCTAACAATGGTAAGCAAATCATCCAACTTTTGACATGAGAAACACAGATCACCAGTGTTATCAGCTGTTTCCTTTAGATATGCATAGCATTTATTAATTACACTGTACAAGATGTTTGTGCATTAGCAAATCGTTAATTGCATACTCATTTAAGGAATTCATATTCAGCTTCAAACGAATTGTTAAAGAAAACAATCAAAGTCAGTAACCACAGAACTGAAAGAGAACTTAAATCAAATTCTATGACAAAAAAAATCACACAAACAATATACAACTAAATACTAAAGTAAGTACGGTAAATGTGTTCTGACCTTACAAGTTCTGCAACCCAAACAAAAGCTGTAATTCCTCCCTATTGCTCACAGTTGTACTTCTTTTTAACAGTAAGGATCAATAAAACACAAACTAAAGTAAGATTGTTTAGATATGCCTGGATGTTTGAACAATAAATGCCAAACAAGACAGGGTACATGACAGATCCCTGTGGTGCCCCACATGTTACAACTTTATGGTCAAAGAAGGGGTCAGCAACTTTCACAACTTAGGATCTGTTCGATAGCCAGTTTTGCAATCCAGAGGACAATCTAGTGGATTTACATTAAGTTTGCCTAATTTCTCAGTAATATCAGCATGTGAGATAGTATCAAAAGCCTTGACCAGGTCAAGACAAGCAGTGTATACAAATTAATCACTGTTCACTGCCTCTGTAAATTTTTCAAAGAAGTTTACTAGGTTGAGGAGATAGAGCCTACCTTCCACAAAACCAAACTGAGCAGGGTCTAAGTCAGTTAGATTTCCAATGTTTACATAAATGAGTTCTGCTATGATACATTCCATGGATTTGTATATAAGGCTGGTGAGGCTGATAGTCCTATAATTACTTGGGTCATAGAGGAGCCATTCTTGTACAGAGGAGCCACAATGCCTACTCACCAGGAATCAGGCACAAATCCTGCGAATAGGCTACGGCTGATCATTTCATGCAAAGGTTTGGATAGTGCATACCTGGCACTGATAAAAATACAGTCCTATCAAAATATTATTTTTAGACTTTGATAAGAGTTTGAAAACTTGCTCCAATGTGATTTTAGGGGAAACCATGTTTTCAGGGATAGAGGGGATAACAATGTGGGTTGGTGGGCTAAATTTAGTCTGCTAATATATTGGCTAGATACTTGGGATCAAAATGTGTAATATTATTATGGAAGAGCTCAGTGCATTGATGGAAATTATTCCTTAATATATTTATATAAATGATAAGAGTGTCTCTTATCATTACTAGTTTGTGCTGCTTTTATAGGGAGAGGTACCTACGAAATAGCGACAGCGTTTTTACTTTTACTTATATTTATATAAATGAAGAGATTTGTAGTTTCCTTTAGTATTTGTAGTGGTTCTGTGATGAAAAGAAATACTGCCAGCCCAGTTATCTGGAATTTTGTAAGTAATTATATGTGATTTGTGAATATCAACATAATTCATATAAGATGCTTATGTTACAACTGTATTAGAACTGTATGTCATGTATATCAAACTTGTCTGTACAGACGTGTTAAACAAGTTATTTTGTTAAGTACTGAGCTTAAAGATATATCCACAGTGTACCCTACTGGAATAGAACAGAAATGTACATGCACTATTTTAACTGTTTAAATGTATATTTTAACAGTGGAAACTGGAATACAGGAGGTTAACTTCAGAAAAATAGCTGAAATTAAATTACTTTATGGATATGCAATAAGTGATGATATCTTTCAGTTTCAATGCAGAAAGGAGTCACAATGTCTAAAACTAGGAAGTTTTCTGTATTGTCTTTAAATGTGGAGGAATGTAAATTATTTTATGTATTCCAGAATCTGCTAAAAGAGCTGAGGTCTATGTATTTTCACAGGTAGATGCTAAATGCTGCCAGCTGCCATCAATGGTTGCTTTGGGGCCTGGGAACTACGAGTCAAATAATAAGCAATTATGTCATTCTGCAAGTTATCCCAGCAGTAATATTTAAGATATTAATTTAAAAAGTCTCTGAGAGAGGCAGCATTCTGTACTCTGTATTTGACCTGACACCAACAACTAGAAAAGATCCATTCACCACATCTACTTTGCTCTGATGAAGTAAGTTAATTAGGGTATAGTAATTCTCTGAGATAAAGTCAGGAATATAGCAAGGCTTAGCTTAGATATTTTTCTTTCTTTATTTGAGACTGTCCTGCAATGTTGTTTTAAATATTTCCAGTGATTTTGAACTCTGGTGTCACTGTAAATATATATTTAGTATTGTCTCATTCTTTTATTTATTATTAAATACATTTAAACCTTTCATTGTGTCTGATCTGTGTAGGCATATTTAAGTTCTGAGAGTACTTGCATATTTATTTGGTGACCCTGTGGGCCACTCCTAATAGCCTTGCTCTTGGTCAAACTACCATTTGTATTAATAGCAACATTATACAGTAAAATTGGACACCCTTTGTTAAAGGCCTTAAAGTAGCTGATATGGAGCTGGCTGGTGGCAGTGATAACTACCTTATAGTTTGGGAAAAAGGGGGCATAGCTAGTAAACCTGTGCCTGCCTTTCTCAGGTGTGTGTGTGTGTGTGTGTGTGTGTGTGTGTGTGTGTGTGTGTAAATCAAACCTCAGTGAGTATGTGTGTCAGCTACTTGGCAGGGACATGAAGTACTGGTAGGACAGACAGGGTGCTGGAGGTCCTGGCTTGGCCACTTAGGTGAGATCTCAACTCTATAGCTGTGCTAGTGGAGATTCTTATTGGGGATTTGGAGAAAGAGGGAGAAACCAGCTCCAGACTGACTGCGGTCTTGTGTGCTCTTAAGGGAAATTGCACTTGATGCAGAGAGCTGCATCTGGTAATACTGTGTATGTACCTTGTCATCCTCTTAGTGTACGTCCCCACCGGTGCTAGTGGTGAGGACTGAGGCTCCTTGATTACTGGTTCAGTGGTGGTACATCACAGGCCCTAAGGTACTGCTCTTGAGATCCTTCTTGGCATGTTTCAGCGTGGTTTTGAGATGAGGTGGGGTGGGATTCTTACGTGTCATTATTTTCTTTCTTTTATTATACAGTTTGTAAATATTGAAGGTCTACCAGAGTGTTTTTTCCTTGAATTTAGCATTATATTTATGGCAGACAGGTACCAACTTTTCAGATGCATCCATTTGTGTAGGATTGTTGGGAATTTTGCTTAAATATTCTACAAGCTGAATTAGGTTGGCCCTGGAGATGTCTCTAAAAACAATTTTAATATACTTGGTGGGGTGATATCAATAGGCTTGACAGAAAAGACGACTGAATTTTGGATAGATTTAACCAGGGATGAAGAGATGCAGGGTGGGGTACAGGTAAGACATATGTTGGAAAGTACCAGGCCAAATATATTAGAAGCTCTATCGACTAGTTTTGCAATTTTCTCCAATGTATTCAAAATTAACAACGTCTAGGAAAATCTGATTATGTCCATTCTTAGAAGTGTAAGTGTGCCAATCAGTGTTTGGGTAATATAAGTCCCCTAACAAAAAAGGTGTTTGGTTTGCTATTTAACCTCTCAATGGTATTAAGGTCATTTCCATGATCTCTGGGGAACACTGATGGGGATATGTAGCTAGAAATGAAGTAACAACCAGATTTGTTAAGAGTGACTTGGATCTCCACGAGCTCCATGTTAGAGTTATAGGTGAACTGACATAAAGTCATGGGGTTTCTGACCAATAGAGATACCCCCCTGTAGTTAGCTAAGGGCCTTAAGGTATGACTGGCACTAAATCCAGGCACAGAGGTAGTGTAGTCATTGCACTGAAATCGTGTCTCAGTAACTAAACAGCTATGAATATGTTTAAGTTACAGGAGGATCTGATATTCTTGTATCTTTTTATTTAGCTTAAAATGGATTTTGCTGGGATCACATCCTTGTGCACCCCATGTTGTGGCTTTGCCTGCTCCACCAGTTACTTTACTATTGTCATTCTTTGTTTGTTGTACCTCAGTGAAAGAATCATCACTGATAAGTAAGAAAAGATGGACTCACTCCTAAAAAGCTCTGGACATTAGTTATTTTTCCAGCTTTTGATTGGAAATTGTGTAACCTAATTCAAGCTTGTTACGTTAATGAGTTGATTGCAGCAATCAGAATTAACTAGACCATGAGCATAAATATCTCACTACTATATGACGTGAACAACAAACTTAAGCTACTGATACCTCTAGCTGTTACGCTTGAGCATCTGTGCTAAAAGATAAGTGCTGTGAGCAGTTGACTCAAGTCATAGAATAAGTGGTCATGAACCTACTGTCGGGTAGCCTGACTGGAGTTCTAGTTTACTAAAGACAAGTTTTTCAGGTGACTCAGTGATTATGTCCTCTGTTCTTGGCCCACTGAGTGCAAGACAGGGAAGTTCATTCTAGACTGAAATATGTTTGAAGATCGTTTCACCCATCTAGTTTGGCTGGATCTGAAACTAAGTTTACTTCATGCATTTTCCTTTTAGCAGTCTTTTAAAACATAAACATTTAAAGATATGCACAGAATAGATAAACATACTTTTAGATACAATTTATGACTTGTTAGTTAAAAATTTGACATTCAAAGCAAAGATGCAGTTTTTCGGTCATGATTCTAGTTCAGAGTAACAGTATTAGCCAACAGGCAAATCTAGGCAAAGTTCAAATAAATCATTTTACCTGTTAATTCTGCATGACCTATGGAAACTGGAAACTGATTTTTTTTTTTCAGTTTGCATACATGTGCAATTAACAGATATTTGTTTAAAAATGTGTAACTAGGACAGAAACACTGTGTTAATGAATACTGATTGTGAAGGGGAGGACCAGAAAAGAAGCACACAAATACCATCCCTTCTTTAAAAATTAAAGGCGCAACAAAATGCAACAAACTACAAGCTAGCTATTCAGTATAATGTTAGGACAGATACAATGGATCGAGTGTCTGGCGATGGAAAAAAGCAACAAATAAATAATGAACACCAGCAGAAATATTGTCAGATGCATGGCTTAAAGCAGGAATTAATGCCTTACTTTGATAAATAGACCAGGGATGGAGTAAAGAAAGAAAGTATATGAATCACGATGAAGTAAAGATAAACTACTATCAAAGACAAGGAAAATAATTCATGTTGAGAGCTTTACAAGAGTATAAACATGTCTGCTAGGCATAACATTCTTATGTTTTGTTTTCCATGGTAGCTGTCTTGGTCCCAAAACTTGCATTTCATACAGCAATAATTAATTTGCATCTTTCATCAGATTACAAAGAAAAACATAGATTTAGCTTTGAGATCCTATCAGCAGTTCCTTAGATGATTGCATTGTTAACAGAATTTATTACTGATCTTGGATTTATATATATAGCAGAAAAAAGGAGTTTACACTGGTGGGTATCTGCGTGTGCAGATTAGTCCATGGGCAAAATTCAGTAATATGGATGGTAAGAATGCCTAAAGTAATGACAGGTTAGGCTATGTGGTGAAAGGTAAAGCTACATTTTTAAATGATAACCTGCAGGAAATCTGAAAATTGTTTACCCTAATTTAAGTTTGCTCATTAGTCATGACTGTAAGTTAATTAGTTACTGTTATTTAATAAAGGACAAAAGGGACTATATCATTGTAAATTGCTTCATGGGGCTTACAGCTAAGAATGACCATTTTCAGTGCCAAATGTAAACGAACTGGTAAATGAGTGCAGCAACACGGAAGAAGGGGAATGAGAACGTAAATTATTCATGGAATAAAGCAGAATAGACATTTGGAAGAAATTAAATGAGAGATGCTACTTTGTTGTGCTCATGGCTATACAAGTTTATTCATTCTTTCTTGGATTACCTGTTTAATGTAATTCATAGTCATGTGGAAGCAGGAGCCGTCCCAACAGTTAGTAGAAGCAAGTCAGAGAAAAGCATCCTGAGTTATGTGCCTGCTGGTAACAGCACACAGACAGACAGACACACACACACACACACACACACACACACACACACACACACACACACACACACACACACACACACACACACACACACACATGCCTTAGACACCTACAAGCAGTTTGAAGGATTGACTATTCACTTACTACAGTGGGTCTTTATGATGAAGGTATAGCACTGCTTAATGAAAACCCTGTGGATGTAGGACACATGGAGGACATGCCGAACCTGCAGTAAACCAAAGTGAAAATCCAAGCACTGTGAGGGAGCAACACTAACCACTGTGTCACCCTGTGTCACCCTGCATGAGTTTCACTGAGTGAATCCTGAATGAAGCTGTGTTGTTCTGTTCTTTGCTTGGTTCTCATGTAACGTATATTAACACATGGTAATAATATTGTTTGAACCAGTCCAAAGACAGAAAAAAATACAGTACCCAAAAGGAAAAGAATATAGTATGGAAATAAATTCAAAATAAAATCAAAATGAGTAACATTAAATTCAGAATGTAAACAACATAGAAATGTGAAAAAAAGTACACCAAAACAAGGGGATGAACACATGCAGTCGTGTACTTACACCTTTACAATTATAACATAAGTAAGTGTGAAGGTGTCTTAGATAAAGTTAATCTTGTAACAAAATTGTCACTACTTAAAATATAAGCTATGGCAATGAACTAGTGTGACATCTTAACAGTGCTTACAAATCCTGTACCTATACATTTCATATACAGCACTGCCATATATAGATTTCCCTTGGAACAGCAGAACATAGCATTTATACTTGATCTGACATATATCGAATACCATGCTTTAGGTGCTGGTTGTGATGTTTTCCTTTTACTATCAAAAACAGTGTTGTATGCACCTGTAGTAAAAGTTTTACATTTTTGATATATATCCATCCATTCATTTAATGCTGTTGAACCATGTCTGAATTCTATAATGACCCCACACAGCTACAGACAATTTAGAATCAATGATACACTTATAGGCTCATAGGCAAGTACTAGACTAGCTGCCCTTGTGGACTATTTTAAGCCTAGCCAGTTTCTCCAAGGTGAGTCAAACCCTATACCTTGTGTCTGTGAGGTAAACACCTTAACTATTATATTATCGTCCAACCCTTTTGCCACCTCTGTGGGTATATGAGCTGTTGGCAATCTTTTTTTCGGCTGACTGTTTACTGACAAAAGCCCATAAAAAACAGAAAAAATATTTTTTTGCTGTCAGAAAGCCCCCCACAACCCCCAAAATTATATAAGCTGACTCCACAGTTGTACCACAGTTGACAAATGGGGAAAAACTCAGAAAAGAGCACTGCTGACCCACTCAATATAACTCACTGGAATGTAAAATCTCGCAAAAAAAAAAAAATCATGCAAAAATACAGTGATAGCTCCTAGGATAGTCATTTTTGGGATATATGACTATCTGGAGAGAATTTATGTGAACACAAAAAGAGCATGCGGCCTTCACATAGATGACACTCTGGCTAAGAATCAGACTGGAAAACCTCTTTCTGTGAAGACCAGTGCTACATATTACATGACCGTGGCACTTTTTGAATGTATGCCAGTTAACAAACAGGAATTGTTACTGTAACAAATGTTTACTTACGCTGCACAATGATTATTTTGGCTTTGCTGTTTTTTTATAACCAAGCAATTACGTGCTTCCTTGACAGTAGAATTGTAACAGGAAATCTCTGTCCACTATTATTTTAACATGCTTAATGTCTGCTTTAATATTACATTGCTAAGAATTTGGTCAATAGGCCAGTTAGCTCATATTACAGAACACTTTCAGTCATGACCCAGGGGTAAAGGTAAGGAAAAAGGTAAAGCTTATATGCAAAGGAAGTTTAGAGTCGACATTTGGGTGTGAGAAAACAAAAATAAAACAAAAAAAGCAAGGACAGAGAAGGAAAGGAGGAACATAAAACATGCAAACACAGTATGTGTAAATGAGAAAAACTCTAAATTCTAGTGTTGTGAGGGGCCAACACCAACCAATATGGCTACTTTTAAAGAATGGGCAGTGAAAGTGAATTTAGGAGGCGGAGAGGGTAGTTATACACAATAAGCACTGACGATGAATTTGGGAGGCAGAAGGGAGGGTGACTTTGCATTGCACTAGATCAGAAATATGACTGACTTTGAAGAGTAAATTAGAATTAAATCATAAACCAGGGTGCTAGTTGTGCCGTAGTTAGCATTGTGACTTGCAGTATTTTCTTCTTCAGTTCGGTTCTTGTCTTGGGTGCCTTTTGAACAGAATCTGCACTTCTTTCTGTGTCTGTGCAGGCTTTTTTCAGGCACCTTGTTCTCCTCCCATATGTCAAAGAGGTGAGCTGATAATCCTATAACATGCCCATAAAGTATGCATGCAATGTGAGAATGAGTGTGTGTATCCTGTTTTAGGTTAGCACTTTGTTCTGGATGAGCATCTATGCCTCACACCAAATGAATTCCAGGTAAGCTATGGCACCCCTGCAACTCTGCATTGGATTAAGTAAGTAATCAGCAAATAAATGAATGAATGAATGACTATATGAATAAACAAAATATAATGAATTTCAAAACTCACTGTTATACATTTACAACATTCCCCTGCAACCCCAGAATGTTGTACCCCACAACCTTTCTACTTATGTACACTACCCATGACACTGCTGTGTCTCATTGTGGGGGTGGATGCTCTGAAATAATGAAACTTTGGACTTACTTTTGTCCCCCATTCACACTTTTTGGTTCACTAGTTTGAGGGTCACAACATTTCAACAGACATCTACACTGCACAACTGACACAACATGAATTCAGGAGGTGGGCAGGAAAGACCCTGAAAAGCAAGCATGCAATATAGAATTTAGAGAACTGATATAAAGACTGTACAGTAACTTATGATGTAAGGAATCTCAGATGGCATTTCACCAATCTGGTGTAAAAATATCGAAACTTGGTACAGTTGTGAGGAAAAGTTTGTCAAATTAAAAACATCATAAATTTGGTAGTTAGCAACATTTTGGGACTAACAGTTAAAAATACTCAACAGTTTATTTCATGAATGTGAAGTGTGGTTGTGTTACAATCATCTTTTGGGATAGAACTGTATAAAGACAGTGCAGTTGTTCATACAGTAAGACAAGAGTTTTTCATATCGAGCTAAAACTTTGAACTTTATTGTAGCTGCAAAGAAATATTTGCAAAATTAAATGCAGCATAACATTACCAGATTATGATGTTCAGAGACTAAATTTTCCTAATTCATATCTTAGCGGTCTACATCATGCAGTCCCTGAGGTTCCATTGGTGGTACTTTACAGATACTGTATGGTGAATGTTGAGTTGTAGAAAAGTTATGAAGAATCATTCCTTTAGTTAAATTCAGACTCTTAATTTTGGCAGTAATATAATGTTTAGAATACTCATCATTGTGGTATATCCCGTGAAGTGTCACTGGGCAATTTCATCTTAAAAGGTGACTTTGCTGCCACTTTATCACCCTATCCCACATGGCATCATATTTTTGTATTGTCTCATTATTGAGATGGTCTATATAAATATAGGCACTATAAGCTTCTGGCCAAAATGCTGAAAAATGTAATATTCAGGCATCCATTTATCTAAAACTAGACAACTCATTCCCAGTGTGTGTGTGTGTGTGTGTGTGTGTGTGTGTGTGTGTGTGTGTGTGTGTGTGTCTGTGCATGTTTATTTGTTTGTGTGGGTATGTATGTGTCGGTCAGTGTGAGTGTGTATGCATGCTGTGACAGATATTATGTATGCATGTAAGCTCATGGGCATGACCATATGTGTTTTTGTGTGTGTGCGTGTGTGTATGTATATGTGTGTGTGTGTGTGTGTGTGTGTGTGTGTGTGTGCATGTGTGCGTGCGTGCGTGTGTGTGTGTGTGTGTGTGTGTGTGTGTGTGTGTGTGTGTGTGTGTGTATGTGTGTGTGTGTGTGTGTGCGTGTGTGTGTCTGTGTTTGTTTATTTGTTTGTGTAGGTGTGTGTTGGTCATTGTGAGTGTGTATACATGCTATGTTAGATATTATGTATGTATGTATGTGTGCTCATGGGCATGACCATGTGTGTGTGTGTGTGTGTGTGTGTGTGTGTGTGTGTGTGTGTGTGTGTGTGTGTGTGTGTGTCTGCATGTGTTTATTTGTGTGGGTGTGTTGCTCAGTATGAGTATGTGTTCATGCTATGATAGATTGTCATCATCATAAACAATTATAGTTTCTCTACTTTGCATCCAATATATGTCAGGAGAGAGTCTACTCCCCTATGACCTAGAATTTAGTACAGTGGTAACAGGGAAATGAAAGAATGAATGAATGAATGAATGAACAATAGTGAGAGATGCATTTAAATGACCAGATTACTAGAACTATCAATTCAGGGAAAATTCTGATAAACAGTGTTAGCAGTAACTGTGGAGATTGACATTTCACATTTTTTTCACAAATATCAGAGCAAGCAGACATACCTCTCAACTTTCCAGATTTTCACAGAATGTCCAGATTTTATACTCATATTTTTGGTCTGTTCCTCATAAAATTTGTGTTTTTCAGGATTTTTGTGTCAAATCATTGAAGACTCAATTTACCAAATAATGACAGTCGTTTGAGTTTCAGACTTCATATCCTTCAGAAAATGCATGACAACACAATGCCTTTTATTTCAGCAACCTTCTAGGTATATGAGAGCAATATTTAAAATGTGTCCCTATTTTTGGAGCTTTGTTCCCCTCATTATTTTAGCTTTGTCCAGATTCTTTGTACTAAGAGGTTGAGAGGTATGAACCAGAACTGTCCCAAAAGGAACATCAGAATCCAGAAAGAATAATCCTATTAACTATTCTAGATTTGGAAGACCACTGAAATAAAAAGGCAGATATAAGGACAGTTTGAGAGTTAATCATGATCTTAAAGACTGAACATTTGTGCATACTGAATTGTCTTTTGAATGTAAATAAAGATGTGATTTGATAATAAATCCCATTACATGCTGAATGTAGAGTTAAAGATAACTTAATGATGATCAGGGTACAGGAATACATGGAGCAGATAATGAATGCCATGTGATGCATCTAGTTTGATATGATAGTCATAATAGAGGATTATGCGTGGATTGTCAATGTTAACCAAGTTATCATGTGTTTGAGACATGGATGGCAAAAATTCACCTCGAGAGTGAAACTTGAATGGTGAATCTTGGCATCCATGTTGAGATCACATAATATTAGGTTAGCATTGGTGAACTGCTCTTAATTCTTTGTAGTACATGGAGCGTACATGGAGCCGTATCTGCTCCATATACTACAAGTTACAATTAAAACAAACAAACAAACACAAATACTAAGTGTTTTACTGGATTTCAAAGCCATAAAACACTTAGGCACTTTCAGAAAGTTAGAGTAACAGTGTCCCTTATGTTTACACTCATTTTCCATTCCTCTCAGCTGTCAATATTTTCAGAGAATGCTCAGATTTTTTTCTTCTTATGCTGGGTGTGTTCCCAGTCCATGGTTTTAGGACAAATTACTGAGGAGTGAAGACACTAAATAATGGCATACATTTAGGTTTTAGACTTTGTATCCTTCAGAAAAATCAGGCGAATTGTTAACTTTTTAAGTTTGGAACAAGAAGTTAGGGATGTGTTATTGATGGACAGTAGGCAGAAACAAATCTTTTATTCTGCCATTGTCATTTGTACCGGCAGACCCCAGAGAATGTCTTCTGCTGAGTTATTTTTTTTTCACAAGGAGAAGAAGCGTACACCATTGTTTGATACAGAACACCTATTTTTCATGTGAGCATGTATTTAAATGTATCTATAGATACAAAAATACAGCTGAATAGATATGTTTGTGTGTGTGTGTGTGTGTGTGTGTGTGTGTGTGTGTGTGTGTGTGTGTGTGTGTGTGTGTGTGTGTGCGTGTGTGATGTGTGATACCTGGGTGGAAGCACTGTGGAGGTAACTAGAGGTAAGGTTGCCACCCCACCCATTCTACTACTAGCAAGACAGTCACAGCTTGGATGAAATAATCCCAATGTCCAATGAATGAAGCAGTGGGACTTGAAAATCATGTTTTCAGTGAAGCATTTACTTTTGGGTTTTCCATGGTGATTCAGTTATGTCACCAACTTGGACCTTTCCTGTTGGGTCCAGGGGCTTAAACTCATGCAATTTGTTGAGAGAACCTTGGTTGCAATAGGAAGAAGCTGACAAAACCCTCATCTGCAGTGCACTTTGTTATCTGTGCTTCTACAGTCTGGAGAAAAGAGGAGGTCTTCTTTGTCCATTCAAAAAGTTATCTTGTCATCTGTTTGGCCAGCAAGACCAGCAAGCCAGTCAGCCAGTCTGTTAAAGTAACCAGCAAGCCCAGCAAGGTAGCTAGCTAGCCAGAGATAATGTTGAATTGTTCAGAATTATGTGCTTGCTTGTGTTTTGTATAGAACTGCTCAGAATTATGTTACTGCTTCTGTTAAATCTGTTATTCTTGAATGTGTTTTCAGAAAATGTTCTTTGTTGCTAGTGGCTTTTATCTCTGTATATTCCCTGAAGTTTCACTCAGTGATGTTGTTGACAAACTGATCTACACCCTCTGAAAATGACAGCTGTGGCATTTATGAGATGAAGAAAATGCTTGCATTGTGTTTCCACTAAAAAGTTAAAAACAATTAATTTAGCAAGTTAAAGGTTAGGCCATGACTTGTATGTTCACCATAATTTATGAACCTATACATTTTGTGATTCTTCCTTATGAAAGTAATGTAGTAAACATAATACATTTTGAAGTTTTATTTATATATTTATTTATTTATTTGCTTTTGTTTACTGGGAAAATCCATTTTAAGCACAAGCTCGGGAGAAAAGTTCCAAAACAAGGATAGAAATACATTTTTGACAATTCAAAATAAAAATCATCAACAAATATTAAAGACCTATAGAGAGAGAGAGAGATTAGATAGATAGACAGATACAAAGATTAATAGAGTGAGACAGACTGATAGACACACTGTTTGATTTCCTGTATTAATGGTAATATTTCTTTCCGGTCTGGAAAAAAACAACAAATATTGGCCTAAATCTGAGAAATGGCAACTAAATTAAGACTCCTCTACCTTTTGTCACTCACTATCACGATATCTGCTTTTAAAGTTTAAAATACTGGTTGGGATTTGTGAAAGAAAAAAAAGTATTAAAACAGGATTCTGCATTCATTGTAAACTTGTGTACATGGAATATATCAGTAAAGCTGTTGTGCAATTCAGGGGCAATTCCTTAGATAAAGTAAGTATCAGATGTCCTGCCAAATTCACTGGAGGCAAAAAATTGCACATTCAAACAAGGTTGTCAAGAACACACACACACACACACACACACACACACACACACACACACACACACACACACACACACACACACACACACACACACTACATCCATCACACATAGTGTGCACCACACACATAGACCAACCTATGCTGAGGCACTAAAAAGCAATCTTCCTAAACCACAAAGACCTCCTAAACCTATAAATAGTAATGCCTGTCCTCAGCAATTGCTAAAGTACTCACCAAAAGCAACACCAAACACCACACATACTCCTACACCCATTGGAGCCTCAAGGGCAAAGCCCATACGGCAAACTAACATGTTACCCAGGATTCTTGTCATAGGGGACTCCATTGTATGGCACACAGATACTTGACTCACCAGACTGAAAAGGAGAAGATGACAGTTAGTTGCTTATCTGGAGCCAGAATCGGCCATGTTATGCACACATTCGAGTCACTACCCCACAGGTACCAGTATGATTCTAATATACTCTGTGTGGACATTAACAACCTGAGACATACTTCCTTGACATATGATATGGAGACAGACATTGTCTTTCTGAATATGTGTCTCAGGCATGTATGTACCTTGCACTGAGCAGCATTCTACCTTCACCAAGTATGATGCCGCCGTATGAACAAAAGATGAATGACTTCGATAATTGGCTTAGTTTCTGGTGCCTTTCCAGAGGGAATCAATATTTGTCAGCATGAGAGGACATGGTTAACAGATCATGTTGCTTTGCAAAGGATGGTATGCACCTGTCTCTCCTAGGTTTTTGAATATTGGCTAAAGCTTTATCTGCCCCTTTAGAACCTTTTTCAGGTAATAACAGATTGACAAATCTACTGACATAGCAAATAAAACCTAAAGAAACCAAAAGGTGTTGCTGCTCAATGTTAAGAGCCTAAATAAGAAACTTCACACCCTACAAGCTGTCCTCACTCAGAATAATATAGATATCTGTGCTATTATTGTTTAAATCCACAGAAACTACTCCTAGATTGCAAGGCTTCAGTGCCTTCCACACATTTAGACCATCAGCTGCACAGAGAGGGACAAAACGTAAAGGAATCTTGATCTATATTAGCAGCAAATGTAACTCTACATTGGTTAAACAGAATGATGCTCTGGAATTTATTAATGCGCAAGCTATAGGTCATCCTCTATGCCCCTAGAATCCTATAGCTCATACCTACAACTGGAGGCACTTACTATTAAACCAAATACCCTATTAATGGGAGACTATAACTACCCCTATATAGGTTGGAAAACTTACACTGTCTCATACCTGGAGGCACAACGATTCCTGGACATTATTAACACAAATACCCTTGACCAGATAGTGTGCACACCCACAGGAGCTTGAAACACATTGGACATGGTACTCACCAATATAGTAAAGTGCTACACCCCTCCCCCATGTCATGTCCTCACTGGTGAGGTCAGACAACAAATATGCCTCCTTTGAAATAAAAATCATATTGGTAAGACCAGCAAGCCCTGTAACAGTTAGGAACTATTTTTAAGCAAACTATACCATATTAAGTGATAGTTTATCAAAGTTAAATGTTCCTTCCAACCAAGAGTTCACAATAACCTATGCAGAATTGTTCACAGAGACTCTGTGCAACCATGTAAATGGTTGTATGGCAGCTGCTGTAACCACTAGAAGTAAGCCCAAAACAAACTCTAGAAACAAACCACACTGGTGGAATCTTAACCTTAATAGAGTATATAACAAAAAGAAAAGAGTCATAGCTAAAATCAGAAACAGCAACTCCCATAATGACAGGAGCTCTCTAATTTAACTAAACAGTAAATTAAGAGGACTAATTAAGATCAACAAGGCCAATTATGGGGTTAAGATAGCTTCACTAGCTAAAGACAAACACAAGGCCTTCTACGTCTATGTCTGAAACATTAAAGGCAGCACACATCAATGGCCAATGGTGCCACCTTCACTGAAAAGAGTGACATAGCAAATTTGCTGGCTGATAAATTCAGTTCAAACCTCATCTTCCTTATTCTCTCTGCCTCTCTCCATGAAATACCTATTAGCATCATCCCCCCCCCCATTATTATCAGGGAGCAGGTCTTGGCGGCACCTGCTAAGGGAAAAAACTCAGTCTCATTGGGTCACCACAATATCCTGGGATGCCTCCTAAATAGTTGGAAACATAACCTATCAGGACCACTTAAGTCACTTTTCAACTATAGCCTCAAAACAGGATTTGTACCACAAGAATGGAGGACTGCAATTGTTATCCCAATTCATAATAGTGGACCATCAACTGACCCCAGAAACAACAAACCTATTATTCAGAGTTGTCCACGGAACAAATTATCTTGGAAATAATCAACAAAGACATAGGCAACCTTCAGACACTGGGTCCAACCCAGTCTGTCTTTGTCAAGGGAAGATCACACCTACTAAACCCAGTGGACTTAATTGAGAAGGCCATAAAGGCAATGGATGAGGGCAAAACAGGGCATACTGCCTACTTGGACCTGGCTAAGCTGTTTAATAAATGACACCACTTGGATATAGGTGACAAACTCCCTGAACTGAGCATAAACCCATCTGGCTCACAGACAGGTCCCAGGAAGTCAGGACTGGTGATACCATCTCCTCTAAGAGACCAGTCACCAGTGTGGGTACCTCACGGGCTCCATGCTATGATTGCTTCTATTTGGGATTTACTTCTTTACAACTAACTGTTGAAATTCACAAACACCAACAGCAAACTTAAAATCCACAATAAAAAAGTGACAGGACCCAGAAACGGCAACTAGTCCAACTCAATTCACTAAAACAGCCACGATTAGTGCTTTTGTCTGTGATAAATAGACTTCATCAGATCAGGATACTATTTCTTGGGGTCTTAACTTTGTTCTAGAAAAACATACAGTTTCATTTTGAACCTGCTCATGAGGCTGATTTGAAGTACTTATCTTGGAAAACAGTTTTAATTACTGCTCTGACTTCTGCAAGAATAGCATATGAGTTGCAAGCTGTTATGGTGAATCACCCTATCTCATTTTCACAGAGCAAATCCTTCCTTTATGCCTAACTCTGTTTAAGAGTTTACTCTACACCAAACTATATATTGCCATGATTTCTTTCCAGAACCTAAAAATAAGGAAGAAAGTATTTTGCACACACTGGATGTCCATATACAACTCAGATACTACATTGACATGACAAAATCCATCAAGATTGCAGTTTGTCTCCTTTGAGGTTCATAGGTTCATAGGTTCATAGGTTCATACTAGGCTATCTGCCCGAGGGCATTTACAAGCCTAGCCCATCGTTTTGTGGCTTACGCCACCCCTTTAGTATGGGGAACTATACCCATTATTTTGCTGTGCCTCTGTCGAGCAGTGACACTGAGGTAATCCCTGGGGTATATCTGCGATCTCCCATCCATTGGTCAAGATTTCTCTTGAACAAGGCCAGCGAGGTGCTCTGCCTCACATGTACCGGGATTTTGTTCCATAGCATAGGGAGTCTTTGGGTGATGAATCTATCCCTCCAGCACGTCCTATTAATAGCCGTGTCGAGGTTTAAGTCTCCGCCCTTGTGGCTCTGATGGATCTAGATTTTTGAGGTGAAGCATATTCATCAAATCTGGGTTTGACATGGCCTTGTATGTTAGGCAAAGGTCACCTCTGAGCAAGCAGTGGCGACTGAATAGAGCTGGAGTTCTTTCAGTCGGGCAGCATAGGACAGATTTTTGAGACCCTTTATCCTTTTGGTGAGGAACTTTTGTGGCCTCTCCAGCTGCTGCAAGTGTCGGGTCAGATACATTCCGAATGGGGCATTGTACTCAATCATTGGTCTGATGAGTGATGAGTAAAGGGAGACTATGACCTCCCTTGATCTAGATGAGAATCCCTTCATGATAAGGTGGGCAATGTAGAAGGTCTTCCTAACTACTTTAGCTACATGGGTGTCGAATGACAGACTACTATCAACCTGGGTCCCCAGGTCCCTGATAACTTCTTCTGTGCTCAGTGGATTGCCACCTATTTGGTAGCTAGGGGTAACCTTGTTTTTCCCGAAGGGTATGACTATGCATTTTTTGGCATTTAACTTTAGGCCGTGGCTCTGGAACCAGTTATCCATTTCTGTGAGACCCTTCTGAAGGATATCTGTGTCAGATGTGTTTTCTACTATGGCGCCCAGTTTGCAGTCATCTGCAAACTTTGTCAGCCATAACCCTCCTGTGTTTGCTTGTACTTCAGAAAAGTAGATGCCAAACAAGAGTGGGCCCAGGACTGAGCCCTGTGGGACACCACTTGTGACAGGCTTTGAGTCTGACATGGCGCCAGCAACTCTGACCCTGTGGGTTCTGTCACTCAGCCAGTTTGCAACCCATCTTGTGATGTATGGGTTAACATTTAAGCTGATGAGTTTTTCAATGATACCCGAGTGGGGTATTGTATCGAAGGCCTTAGCCAGATCGAGGTAGGCTGTATGGACTGCCTTTCCCTCATCAATGGCTTTGGTGACTGTTTTGAAAAAGTCAACCAAGTTTAAAAGGCATGATCTGCCTTTGACAAAGCCAAACTGGGTTGGATCCAAAGTCTGCAAATTCCCTATGTCTTTATTTATGAGGTCCATTATGATCCTCTCCATGGCTTTGCAGATAAGGCTTGTCAAGCTAATGGGCCGGTAATTTCCAGGGTCGGTGGAGGCACCGCCTTTGTGAAGTGGGACCACAGTTGCAGTGCGCCACTCCTGGGTACGTATCCAGAGGTAAGACTTTGATTAAACAGCTGTCCTAGCTGTGGGTTTAATTCCTCATTGAGTTCGTGGAGCACACAGCCGGGGACACCATCAGGTCGCATGGATGCTTTTGTTTTTTGCTTTGGAGAGAGCAGTTCTCACTTGGGCGCTGGAGATGTTTGGGGGGCTGCAATCGTTTGATATAGATATCTCTCCTTTTGGGGGGGAGGGGGGGAGAAGTTTGCACTGAACCTGTCAGCCAGTATGTTGGCAATGTCTGTAGGATCAGTAATCTTCACATCATTTTGAACTAGTTCTGAGCATATCTGGGAGTTTCCTCCTAGGTTTCTAACATAGCTAAAGAAGGCCTTATGATTGTCTTTTGAGTCTTTAGCTATTTTTCTCTCGAAATTTGCTTTGGATGATTTTATGAGAGCTCTTAGTTTTTTACTTATAGTGATCAAGGGTGTCTTACCTTTTAAGGATTTTGCTCTATCTTGTAGTAGCTTCCTCCTTTTGTTGTAGAGTTTGTTTATGGCTGGGGTCCACCAGACTGGATGCTTGCCTTTGGTACAAAGAGTCTTTGTTTTGCTTGGGATTGCCTTATCCATGCAGTCCTGCAGGTGCTGGTAGAAGGCATTTGTAAGTGATTCAGCGGCTTGAGTACTGTTTTCCATGGCTCGGGGCCTTAAAGGAGACCACACTAGTCTTTAGAAGTGTGAAGTCGGCTTTTGAGAAGTACTTTACTGTGGTCTTTTTATTTCAGGTGGGGGTGGGATGAGGACCTCCAGCGAGATTAGTTTGTGATCTGATCTCACCAGTGAGGGGTATACTTCGTGTCGAACATTGTGCTCCCATGTTCGTGATGATGAGATCAAGTATGTTATCTCCTCTTGTGGGGATGGTGACTAGTTGTTCCATGGCATTTGAGTTTATGAATTCCAGGAACTTTTGGGCTAGGGTGTTTGGGCTTGAGTAGTGTTCCCAGTCTATATTAGGGTAATTGAAGTCACCTAGTATGATGGTGTTTGGTGATACATTTATCCCCTCTAGTGTTTTCAGGAAGGCCATGTGAGGTTCCTGAGTTTGTGAGGGTGGCCTGTAACATGCTACAATTTGCAGAGCAGTCTTGCCTATGGTTAATTGCACCTGGATGGTCTCCGATGCATCGTGCATTGCCACCAGTCTTGAGGTGTGGGTGTCCTTGATGAATATGGATACCCCCTCCTTTCTTGGTATTGTCCGGATTTTGGGGCGGAACGCATGATATGAGGTAAAACCTGATAGTGCTGGGGTGCTCTCAGGAGCCTTGAAACAGGTTTCTGTCACAGCACAGACATCGATGTTCTCCATACTGAGAAGGGCCTCGAGTGCGTGCATTTTGAGATTTAGACTTCTGGCATTGAGCAGCATTACCCTTAGTTTTTTCCTTTTTTGTGTTCTAGGCTGGTAGGTTTAGAATTTGAGCCTTGCCTAAAAAAGGCACTATGGGGGTGGCAAGAGCCTTTGCCAATATCCGGAATCCCAGGGGTGACAGGTGCAAGCCATCCCTTGCGAAGCAGCGTGGCTTGTCCAGCATGTCATCCCAGGCAGACAGATACTGGATCCCCTTTGAATGACACCAGTGTTTAAGCCAATTGTTAAAGCTGATCATCTTATCTCTGTATTGTGGCATCATTCTTGGTGAAGGTAGGATACTGCTCAAGGTCAGGGTCATACCTGCCTGGGCTACATAATCAGAGAGCTCCTCAATGTCTCTTTTCATGTAGTCCAAGGAGGTACGTCTCAGGTCGTTTACACCAGCATGGACAATGACTGAGTCATATTTGTACCTGCTGTTGAGAGACCTGAGTGCTTGCGTTATGTGGCGGATTCTAGTGCCCGACAGGCAGCTTACTGTGACCTTCTCCTTACTCAGTCTGGTGAGCGGGACGTCAGTGTGTCTGACTATGGAGTCACCAATGACTAGTGTGTCTGGCATTGTGTTTGGCCTTAAGGGCTGTGACTGTTTGACACTCTGACTGTGAGGTCTATGTGTTGCAGGTGTTGTGTTCTGAGGTGGTGGTTGTTTGGGTGTCTGCTTTGGTGGCCTCTGCTGTTTTGGTAGATTTTTGATCAGAGCCTCCAGTATGTCTTTGTGTGTTTATGTGTATGATTTGAGGTTGTAATGGTACTATGTGAGATTGGGTCTATAGTGTGTGTGGTAACCTTCTCCTCCTGACTGGTCTTGCCAGTCCTATGTTGAGAGAGCTCAGCCTCCAGTTTGGCCGTATAGTTGCATCTCTCGCATGTATTTGTGTTTTGTGGGAGGAGGAGAGGGTTGTCTGTGTACATGAGGCAATTGTAACATTGCCTCAATATTCCCAGGTTCACCAGCTGAGCAGGAGAGGACACTAGCAACTGATCCCTCGACATGCTAGAAGGATAGACAAAAACTTTAAAAAAGATTCCGGGGGACGTGGGTGACCGAGAAATGGGGGGTTGCCTTTTTGGGGTACTATCTATGACAAGAGTGCCATATCAAGGTAATAAGTACTGTAGGAGCAAGTGCTAGGTTTAACAGATAGAGAATAGTTTGAGGGTAAGAAAAGGGGACAAGCAGTGTCTAGAAAGTCTCAAGCAAGTTCATGGCCAACTCTACCAGGGCTTTGGCTACTTCTGTGGCATTTTGGAAAGGATGGAGTCCAGAAATATACTAGAGACAGCAGCTTTGTCATCTGTACACAATTTTTCCAAGCATTATAAACTGGAGTCTTTCTCTAGGTCCCGAGCTTATTGCTCTCTATGTGGGTGGATCTGTAAAATTCCTTTCAAACACTGATTCACTTGCGGTAGGGTAGAAGGGAGATACCTAAGGGCAGACAAGCAGATATGATCGAGAAATTAATTTTTGATAAGAGTACGAAAAGCCAGAGGATAATAACTCACACAAACTGTGAAGAATCACATAAGTCTTTGACTTAAAAGAGTCTTGGTTCTTCGTTTTGCACCAACTTTCAAAATCTTTCCACTTATCCATATATGATTTTCTAATAGCAGTTTTTGTTGCCTCCTTTAATACCTGCTGCATGCCTTCAGAAAAGGTGCCTAAAAAGTAATTAAGTTCTATTATCTAAGTAGTCAGCTGAAGAAGTTGAAGGTTGGGATATGTCAAACCACTCCTGTTTTGTACCTATATTCTGTGTATGGACTGGAAGGGAAAATCTGAGACCTAAGCTGAGAGACAACTGATTCACCTACCAGAGTAACTCCCTTTTGATAAATCCCAGCACTGGAATTTGAAATAGAATGGGTGCTGGTGCTGAGTCCAAATTAATTTGACAAACCTCTGAATCTTCTATATGAAACGCTACCCTGTGGGATGGAATGATAGAAGATTTTTTTGTCTTCACCTGAAATCCTAGGCTGAGAAAAATGTTTATTACCCAAGCCAGAGAATCTTGATAGCCTTTTAAGGAATCTTCAAAAATCAGGCAATCATCTAAATATTGGAAATGTGAATGCCCTACAACCTACAAATAGGCTATTACAGGAGCCAGACATTTTGTATAAAACTTTTGGAGCTACAGATAAACCAAAGAGCAAGATAGGGAACTGAAAACGTAAACTAAACACAAAAAAGCCTCTGAAATCCTTAATGACTGAATGTGATGATAACCATCTTTTAAATCCAAAGTTGCTAGAAAATGGATAGGTGAATGTGGGACAGCAGAGACTGTAGAGAGACCATTTTGAATTTTGGAATTTTGATGTGAAGATTTAAAATAGAAAGGTATAGGAGAGGTTCATCATTTCACGTGTCTCCCCATTCCTTCTTTCTTTGACACCAGAAAGATTTTTGAATAAAATTATTTTCTTCTTTGATCTGGGGGATCAGATTCTATAACCCAGTGAAACAGAATGTAATCGAGGATAGGAGGGAAAAGAAAAGAAAAGTGTAACTAGGTGAATGTGGAAGAATCTCTTGAAATGGCAGAGATGATCCCCACTGCCAGTTGTAGCCTTTTAGATTTATTCTTTGTATTAAAACGTCTGAAGTTACACAGACGAAAGTGAAGACCTAGACTCTAGGATAGTTTTAAATGATTGACAAAGTGGAGAGGGGAAAACACCTGTGAGGGAATTTAGTCAGTTTTCTTAGATTGTCTTTGGTTTGACAGGATCCTCCTTTCTTCTTTGATACTCCTTGCCATTGCTTTTTTTTTATTTTGTTTGACTCTGCCTTGTTGCGGGTGTTTACTCTGTTTCTTGAAAGTGGAATCTGAACCAGAAGAAATATTTCATTTATATTTTGGAAAGGAGGGTTGAAAAATATGGGTAACCATCATCTGAGATAACTCCTCACTTTCATCAAACCTCTTAAGTATCATTAGATAAAGGACCAAATGACAATTCTTTATCGTGGGGGGGGGGGGGGGGCATTCAGGCTTTCAGTTTTGACTTCCTCAATTAAACGCTAAGAATGTAGCCAGGCACATCTTCTCATCACAGAATCAGTGGCAACTGCACTGGACACGGCATTAGCAGTTTCATAAGCGCATTTTAGAAAATGTTTGATTACCTAAGATAAAGAAAATGCTACAGAATTCAGAGATGCTTTAGGTTCTGAAGAAGTGAGATCAGCAGTTAATGTCTTCATGTAGTCAAAAGAAGCCAGCAGAAATTTAGATATGTGAGTCTGACAAATTATTATTCCGAAGGCCAAGGTTGGAGAAGAATAAACTTTCCTCAAAAGCCCCAAAGGCTTTTCCCAGTTTGTCAGAAGGGATAGAGTTAGCCACTATAAGACGTTTGGTAGAAGCTGACTTTAACAAAGAAACTACTGCAGGATCTGACCTGAGGTTAGATAAAGGGAAATTGTGTTGCTGGGACATCTTTACAACTTGTCAGACCATTATGAAGAAGAATGATTGACCATCAGGCAAACTACAGGCTGCCAAAGACATCCTGTATAGCAGGTAACACAGGAAGAACAGTCGCAGGTTGAAGAAAATCCCTCTGTAACAAATTATAATATCTTTGTTGAGATTCTGATATTTCTTTTTGTTCCCACTAAAATGATTACTTCATTCTGGAAATAGTATTAGAAAAAGACACCTTCTTAGGAGCAGAATCTGAATAAAACCTTTCTTCAGAGTCAGATTCTGCATTCTGTGGCCTGGGAACTTAAGGAACACAGTCTGTGTTCAACTCCTGCCTGCCAGACTCAGAATCAGTAACTGAAAGAGAGGAAAATATTTTCTTTTTGCTATGAGGAGAATATTAATCAGTTAAAGATGGAAAACTCTACATAAACCCTTAGCAAAGCCCAGTCAGTCTTCCTTATCAGCTTTACAAAACAAAAAATGTCTAGTTTTATGCTAATTTTTCTGTGAGACCTCCCATAAAATGAGTAGCTTAAAAGAGGGTCCCTTCCCCAGGAATGAAGCTCCGCAGAGTGGATTAATCAGGTAGCATTCCTGGTCCCTTCCCCAGTGTTGATAAGGGTGGTTCTCCACTACCTGAAAAGGGCAACACAACAGCCACAGAGGATGTGTCTGCCTCTTGGCCCTTAGTGGCTTCATAAGGAGCAGCACCAAAACAGATGAGCAGTCCAAGGAACAACTAATGGAATAATGGCCACAGCAGAGTCATCCATCACTGGCTGAGGCAAAGTGGAAACTGAAGTGAAGGCAAAAGCCTCACAGTTAACTTTTATCTTCTTACAGCTCATGGTGGGATTAATAGTATTAATGGGAAACATCCCCATGTCCTAGCCACAAAAGGAGTCTCACAGGTTTTTAGTCCGAGCTAGTGAACTCAGTGTTACCTACTGACAGAAAAACTACTTTCTGAGGTAATATAATTTAATGACAACCACCAAACACAATAGCACATGTCCAGCAGAAGACTGCTAAACAGAAATAGCACAACTTTCCTCTCAAAAAAATAATATAAATAAGGGTGTGATGATGCTCCACCTCTGGGTCAGTAATCAAGGAGCCTCAATCCTCACCACTGGCACCAGTGGGGGATGGTGACTGGGAGGATAACAGGTACACACACAATATCTCCAGAGGCAGTTCTCTGCATCAAGCACAATCAAGCACAATTTCTCACACGGGGAACAAAGTCAGTCCAGGGCTGGTTTCTCCCTCTTTCTCCAGGGCCCCAGTAAGACTCCCCACTGGCACAGCTATAGAGTTGAGATCTCAGCTGAGTTTCCAAGCCAAGACCGCCAACACCCTCTCTGTTCAAACAGTGCTTTGTGTCCCTACCCATGTAGCTGAAACACACACTCTTGGAGATTTGCTTTACACACACACACACACACACACAATTGGGAAAGGCTGGCACAGGTTTATTAGCTATGCCCCCTTTTGCCCAGACTATAAGGTAGTTATAACTGCCACCAGACACTCCTGCCAGCTACCTTAAGGCTCCTCCAAGGGTACCCAATATACTGAGTGAAATTAATATTAATACAAATGGTAGTTTGATCAAGAGCAAGGCTATAAGAAGTGACCCACAGTGTCACCAAATAAATTTGCAAATATTCTCAAAACTTAAATATCTCTACAAAGATCAGCCAAAATGAAAGATTTAAATATATTTAATAATAAATAATAAAAGAACAAGACACTGCTAAATATCTACTCACAGTGATATCAGACTTCAAAATCACAGGAAATATTTAAAATAACATTGAAGGACAGGCTCAAACAAGTAAAAAAAAAACCTATCTAAACTAAGCTTTACTATATTCCTGACTTGATCTAAGAGAATTACTATTCCCTACTTACTTAATAAAGCAAATAAAACAAATATGTGAAGCAACTCACCAAAGAACAGCTGATAAAATGCACAAATGTGAAAAGTATAGATCTCTGTTCTTCCACAGGGAGAAGAGCTCACAAAATATTAAAAGCCACTATTCAGTGAGCAAAATAAGTAAAGAAAACTTGACTAATTGTTTATTAAACAGGAAACATTTAAAATGTAGTCACCAAGCAAAGAGAAACCAGATAAAAGCCTTTTCAGATCTGTGTTGTACTCACAACAGAGCAATGGTTAAATTAAACAAAGAAGTCAATCAAATTACTTCCTGAGGTTCCTGTCTTTCAATACAGTTTTTAAAGGAACCAGACCAAGGGCATGGCTATTAGGAGTGACCCACACAGTGTCAACAAATAAGTATGCAAATACTGTCAAAACGTAACCATCTCTACAAAGATTAGCCAAAATGAAAGGCTTATATATATTTAATAATAAATAATAAAAGAACAAGACAATACTAAATATCTATTCACAGTGACATCAGGCTTCAAAATCATAGGAAATATTTAAAATAACATTGAAGGTCAGACTCAAAAAAGTAAGGAAAGCTATTTAAACTAAGCTTCACTATATTCTTGACTGAATCTAAGAGAATTACTATTCACAACTTACTTAATAGAGCAAGGCAGATAATGTGGGGAATGATCCTTGTTGTCAGGCCCAAGAGAGAATACAGAATGCTCAGTCTCACTAAGAAACTTCTCAAAATAATATCTAAAATATTACTTCTAGGTTAGCTTGCAGAATGACATCACTTCTGGTCATCTGACTTCCAGTTCACATGCAAACCCCCACTGCTGGAAGCTGGCAGGATTTGGTACCTACCTCTAAAAATACACACACAAGGGCTTTTGCTCAAATCTGTGTACTTGCAATTCCAATATATTACTCTTTTCCGAACATAATATATACTTAAAATATGTGGGGGCTATGTGGGGCGGTGTCCCCTTATATATATATATATATATATATATATATATATATATATATATATATATATACTAACCCCAAGGTCGCACTACAGTGGGGAAAAGGCCATCTATAACTTTCAGTGAAATCTGTTTCAGTGAACTGAGTTTTCAGTGAATTGTGTTTCAGTGATTTGTGTTCAGTCATATGAGTTTCAGTGAAATGTGCATTCAGTGAAATGTCCTAGACCCATATATATATATATATATATATATATATATATATATATATATATATATATATATATATATACATACACAGACACGCACACACACACACACAATAACCATGCCAACTCCAGTATTAAGCACATTTGCAGAATAGAATAAGATGAATGTGAACATTACACAAACTTCAGGAGAGAAAGAAAGTGAGAAAATGGTATTCTCTGAGTCCATCCATCAGGCTTCACCATAGACCTTCCAGTAACGATGTTCTGAGCATCAATCAACTGGCTAGCAGCAAACTAGAGGATTCCCAGCTATATCACATGACTAGTGCAAGAGATTACACCCATGTGGCCGGTATCATAGTGGTGTAGGAAAACCATGAACTAGGAAAGGAATAACTTCAGGTTAGTGACACTCACTACCGGCTTCATGATTTATTGTTCATTGTGGAAGATTTGATAATTTCTTAACAAATATCAGAAACATGACAGCTCGTTGTCTTCTTTTTCTCATTCTCTGCCAAAGGGAACATGGAAAAAAACACGTAAACAGGATCATGCTTAAATTGATGCGTATGCTTTGTCTAACTTGTCAGCCCAAAGGCACCTGCACAACACTATAGACATTCACTTACATATTTGTCTAGCATCACTTTAGTATTTCAGCCCGCACTGTAAGTGAATTTGAACAACTCCCTTTTCCTCCTTGTTGTGATAATACCTCATATCCAGGTTAGGTCAGAAATTCTTCGATAACTTTAATGGCAGGGCTTCTCTTAATTTTAGCAGGCGCATGGAGCAGCCAGCCTGAACTATAATTTATTTCTTATCCCTAAATGAATACATGTTCCATCTGTCAGTTAATAAAAAGAACAGGATATGAAAATCAAGAATTTGAGATGAACTTTAGTCATATTTCACAAATATATTAACAAGAATTCATGTTTGATATTTATGCAGGGCTATTCCCTCTTTATTTTATAACTTGCAACTACCAGCTGATATGGGTTATTTTAAGATTCAATATGGCCATTTTTTTTTAAATTTCCAGCAGCACTTAGTAAAATTATTTGGGTTCTTCTGAAGCTCACTAATTAATTACACCTGCACAAAATCACACAACTCTTTGGTATTACAGGGATCTTAGATGCATTAGTGATGCCTGGTTAACAAATTCATATCTGGTTGAATTCTTTAAAATGAGCTTTAGACAATTAGCTTTAGACAATTAGTAGGAACAACAACTTAAAAGTCATTTTCATGATATCCGTCAGTTAAAGATCAGCAACACTGTTAAAGTTTAGTATAGGAGCATCTTCCTCGTATGTTATCATTTTTAACTATTTCTATTTCCATAAACCCAGCTCAGACATTGTCAGAAAAGAAAACTAGGGAAAAAATTCTTTACAAGACCTCCCATGAATGATCATCCTTATTTTTAATCTCACTGATGCTTATCATCTCTTCCTGATTTCAGTGTGTGGCTCTCCAACAACTACAAAGCAAGAACTTAAACAATGCCACCCAGTGCAATGAACTTTCCCAATATCTTCAGCCAATAATGATATTCTTTGCTAGCACTGTATTTCAGTTTTAATGTGTAAGAGTCAGAAAATGAAATTTGCATTTGTGACATAGACTATTTACTACACAAGGTCCCTGTTTCGAGTCATACTCAGTCACTTGAAGTCAAAGACATTGTCATTCTTAATGAGCCAGTACTTATCTGAGCCTTGATTGTACCATTCAGGTGGCATTCAAAGTCACAGACTAGACAAAGTGTGATCAGGGCAGAAGGTCTGACGTACAGGTGTAATCATGGAAGGAGAAGTGTGTAAGGAAATTCTTTTAACAGGGGATTACCACCATTTCATTAAAAAGTCATCATAAAGGACCTGTACTTTAATTTATAATCAGATTAAGATTAACTACTACATAATTTCTGATGCTTCTATTATTTTTTATAGATTAAAGAATTTTGGATTTGATGCCACATTTTTCTACAATATTTATATTTACTAGTATATTAAAAACATTTTTATAATAAAGTATTTTGGAATTTGAAAATTTTCATCCTTTTTCATAGGGTACATCTGTCTGCCTATGAACCTATAAGAAAAATCTGGACAATTGGATGGGAAATAGGAAGTTCGCCCCGGGGATCACGTCTGTGGCTCTGCTAGACAGGGGCACAGGATAATAACTTTCTTGGGTGGCGAAAGCCAGGGAACGTTTTTGGCTAGGCTTATATAGACCCCAGGGCAGATAGCCTAGTACTTACCTATGAACCTAAAATATAGAAAAAAAAAACAGTACTGTTAAGTTAACAACTGTGTTATGTATTGTCAACAGTTCACTGCTCATGCTAAGAGCACTAGAGTTGTACTAATAATAGTCTGCTTTGAGAGTCTGTAAATGTTGCCAACTGACTTGCCAGAAATCCAAGTAATTTTTAACAGTGCAACACAAATATAAAAAAGTAACTTTTTGTGTAGCACTCACCTCAGAGTTAATGAATTTTGTTGTAATCAGTTGCTTTGCTGGCCCTTGCATTTTGATGATCACTTCTGTAGCACTGTCTTAGTTTTGGATGTTTTGTATTAAAATTGGATTTTAATGACTGCAACATATGATACTGGAGGAACATCACTTTTAAAATACCTTTATTTCATTAGAAGGACAAAGAGTACAATTTCACTTTTTACAATTTAATTAATGATACACATATTTCTGACTTTCAATAGTATATCAAAAGATTGGCAGAAACCACAAGATATGTGCTAAGCTGTCATCTGCATTTATCACTTTTCAGACACTAACAGAAGTTTGCTGTTGCATGGAAATTCCTTCCATATGAATTTATTGCTTTTTGATCATTAACTCATTCTAGTAGTCATTTGCCATATGCATATTGACTGGAGACCAAACAACTTGTCCCTTGGTCTAGTATTGACCAATATAAATGTATTATTTACTTGTTTTCATTTGTTGACCGGGGAGGGCCAAGTGGGTATAGAACACCTTTTCAGTAAAGGCCCAGAGAGAAAAGTTCCATTGGTACAATGTAGCACAAGATATAATTTAAATTAACACAGTTAATTTAAGAAATAGTGTCATCTTTGAAGGTGCTGTATTAAAAATGGTACCCAGTAGCAAATTGAACTGGTTCACATTACATAAAAGCATGTTGAGTCAAAGGATACATTTATACTTGTAAATATATTCACATTGATACACTCATGATATAATGTTGAAATAGAATATACTATGTATAAGCATTGGTAGTGGAACAGGTATAAAATATGTGTGTGCATGGGTAAACATATAAAAACCTGTATTAAAGTGGGAGTTAGACAAGTTATTCAAGTTACTTTTGGGTAATGCTCCCTTTAGGGGTTACAGTAGTAAGTAGAAAGTTATAGATATAACAATGCTAGCTGTGGACAGTAGCATCAAGAAATGTTAGTCTAAGAGTAAGGAATATAGCAGCAGTTGCATGAGACTTAGACTATATACATTTTATTTAGGCTTCTTAGAAGAAGTCTGTCTCATATGTAAGCAGATATATGTTTATGATTCACAGAAACCTGTGAGTGTGTAAGAGGTACTAAAATGTATGTCTTTAAAGAAAGCTGCTGATAAGGGGATTGGTATATTATGCGGCCCTGCATATCAGTCAGTCTGAAGTAAAACTCCCGGATGTTATGAAATATGTTTATTGCCTTTAACTCATTCATGTTGACACTGACAGTGTGTACACTTTTATCTGTATTCATATTTCACAATGTCAAAATTAAACTTATTCAATACCAGAATCCATGCTTTTGTTCTGCTGTGCATTTTTATCTGTATGAAAATTTTCTACTTTTTTGCAGGCTCACCAAAGAACAATCTATTATATTACATCTATTGACAATAGAAGTCCAGCTCTGTAATTCTCATTTTCCCAATGAAAATTTGTATTAAATGTATCAGTTTTACATGTCTGCATTTATCATTCATAAACAGTTTCTTTTCTGAATAATACAGACCTGGATCTTACGTGCAAAAATATTTATTTAATTCTTCATGTTCCACTGAACCCCTGATGTTTTCAGTTGCATTTCTTGAATTTTTGGCTGAAGATGACTTCATTATAACCACTAATGGTATTCAAGCTTCATGAAGGCCTCTCAGAAAATTGGAAGCTTTGGAAGCTTTAAGCTGTACCTCACCATGTGTGAACGCCATAAAAATGGTGTAATGTTCCTTCATATCACATGCAAGGATGCAAATTAACCCCCGGATTCATGAAGCTCGGCGCAAGTCCGGCGTAAGTCTTGCACTGGCCGTGCGGCGTAGATGTGGAGTAGACACGCCATATGCATATTAATGAAGGTGCGCAGCTGCCACAGCCACGTGCATAGGAAACGTGCGCGAGTGCAAGGGGCGTATCGAAGTTGTGCAGGGAGGCGTGTCAATGTCGGCTTTCGAGGAGCAACCTAAACTGCTGAATATTATATTCTGCCAGCACGGCCAGTCCACGGAGACTGAAACGTATGCAAAGCAGAGTCCCTGCGAACAGAAAATGAAGAGTCAAACACAAATGCACGGTAGGGAATAACGGATCCCTACTCATGAACAAATGACAGGAAAACCGTGTGCCTGTAGTCCAACGTAGTGTTGATAGCTATACCATGTGGAAGTGAAACGTATCAGATGTTAGCGTGCCGCCAGTAGGTACGTCCAGTCCAACAGAGAGGGTCACCATCCGACCCATAATTTGAGGGAGGGACATAGCTGTGCAGATGTGTCCATAACAAAATACACGAGGAGAAATGTAGATATAGGTAGTGACCGTATGTCTGAATCATATCCCATAAGCCATGTAATAGTCACATACAAAAGGTATGTCCGTATTTCACATATCAAAAGTGATAGGAAATAGCATACGCATGTAAACGAAACAGAAGGAGCATATAAACGAGCCATAACAACACGGACACATGTAGGCCGAAAGGAACAGTATGATCCGTACTGTCGACCAAGATTACCACCTGTCCCACTTTGCGAGCGAGAGTCCCTCTGTGGGCAGATGTGTCCTGACACAAACATGTAAAACTGGCAAATGTCCAGAGAATATAGGACATAATTTCTCCGTAGACGTCATGCAATAGTTGCAGTAAACATATTTCACTGGACGTATAATACAATAAGATACCGAAATGCTACAAGAATAAGCTTAGATATAGGCAAGAATTGTAAGTTCTATCTGCCGAACTTAACCTTGGGTATGTGTCAGCCTGTAAAATATGCTGTGTTCACCGCAACTGTCACAGTAGGGTTGCCACCCTTACAAATGGCCAAAGTGGGACATGTTTGGTACAGACATCAGACTGTACAGGCCGACACATACCCACGGTCAGTACAAAGGACTGAACATAACTGTTTTGCCTACAGAAAAGCGTATTCCTGTAGCATTTTAGTTGCTTATTCTGTTTCTCATAACAGTCAGGTATTTCAGATACAGAATTAACTGTTTAATGCAACTATCACATAAAATATAAGAAATATGTGTGTCCTAAAATCTCAGGACATTTGCCATGTTGACAATGACATGTCAGGACACAACTGCCCAAAGAGGGATGGCCCCTCGCAAAGTGGGACAGGTGGTAACCCTATGTCACTCTGTGGCCAATTGAAAAGGTGGAAACACAACCGTTGACTGTGGGGAGGCAATGTCCACAATGGTCGAACATGTGTAAGGAATAGCTTGGACATAGGAAAAGGTGCCATCCTACCAATGAGTAGAACAGGCTGGCAAAATCCGGAAGTCAGCTGTATAATCCGAACATGTATGTGACACAGTCGAACGGGTAGTACCCGGATACACCAACCAAGTAATGAAAGTGAAGTAAGGGTATGTACCTATGTGTGTGAGGTATAGTATATGGAAAGCAAACATGGCAGGGTAGTCCACACAACCATAAAGGTACCCGACACATGTAGGGTAGTCAATGTGTAACTCTGGCCGTGTCATGGGCCAACAACCAAAGTAGTGCTCTATGGAGTGTGAGTAATTCGTGTGTGAGGGGTGTGTGTTTAATGGTAAATTCTTCAAAGGCGATACATGTGTCGTATGTAGAAAAGGTGAACCGGAGGTGTATGAGGGGGCAGCGGGTGAAGTGGAAAGAAACACAACCTCATGTAGAAACAGCTGCAAGACAAGCAGACAGGCCATAATGTAGAACACAATCTTACAAACATATGAACATGGAAATATGCGAGACAAATGTATAGATACGGCACCGTCACATACCCACAGATGGGTCCTGATGGAACTGGCCAAAACAAATGCAAAACACCTGGATGCATAATAGCCTACCCAGCATACCCTCCACAACACACAACCTGCCACCATACCAGAACGTCCACCAAATCCAGCCGTACTTGGTCCACTGGTTTCTTGCAGAAACAGCTACACACAGTGACCCCTATGCATATGTAGTAGGTATTGTCACCCTAGGCAGTGTCAGGATTGCAAACCATGTATCCCCTGCAGATAAAACCCCCTTCACGTTTTCGTGCATCCACAAAAATCTTCTTTATCTAACATGTTTTCGTTTTGACCAATTTTTGGGATATCCCTCACGGGATGACCAACTTGTGTAAATAGTAGAATGGGTATGACGACATGATGTCCAATCCAGTAGATATCTGGACACAAGTCAGAACATGCAGTGGAGGTCCATGACATTGTCCAGCCCTAAGTGGGCATGCATAACCTACCACCCAGGATAAAATACCTTCCCATGACACACATGTCCAGACACGAATAGGAGGGAGAATATAATGCACACATTTGCAAAGTGAAAAATGGCATGAGGGCGAGAAAGACAATACGTAAACAGATCAACCCTGATCAAGTGTAAGGGACACTGACTGTGTGCAGTCGTGACTGACCATACCTGTCAACCTGTGTGAGCAAGATATCTGGACAGAGCCATGAATATAAGTGAGCCAAAGGTCCAAAATCAGGGACAATCTGTAAACATATGTCTTAGAAACATAGAATTTGATAGAATAACAGTTTGCACATTGGCATTAATGTCTTAGGTTCATAGGTTCATAGGTTCATACTAGGCTATCTGCCCAAGGGCATTTATAAGCCTAGCCCATAGTTATGTGGCTTTCGCCACCCCTTTAGTTTGAATAAAAACTATGCCTATCATTTTGCTGTGCCTCTGTCAAGCAGTGACGCTGAAGTAATCCCTGGGGTATATCTGCAATCTCCCATCCATTGGTCAAGATTCCTCTTGAACAAGACCAGAGAGGTGCTCTGCCTCAGTATGAAGTCTGAAACCCAACTGTCTGTCAGCACGTTCCGACTGCAGTCTTTAATGCTGAGCTACTGCTGTGCCAGAACACAACAGCGTATTACAGAGGTCTGTGCCATACCAATCAACTGTCCGGATATTAGCAGAATGACTAGGGTCACCACCTGTCCCACTTTGCGAGTAACACTCCCTCTGTAGGCAGTTGTGTCCTGTGAAATAAATCAACACAAAGCAAATGTCCCGAGAGTTCATTCCCTAATTTACTTTAATAGTCGCATAAAATGGTTATTATATATGAATCCTCAATATGTTATGTGAAGTAGCATAAGCAATTCAAATGTTACTAGAATAAGCTATTATATGTACAAAAAAGGTTAAAGTTCAGTACTATGCATGGCTGTAGGCATGATTTGTCCTGGAAAATCTGACATCTCTAGAGAACATGTCCCACTTTGGGCAGTCAAAAAGGTGGCAACCCTAAAAATGACCACAAGTTCGCCCCATAGTGTTGGTGTGTGCCTCCGACAATCTGCACCAGTGTGATAAATAGCTGGGAATTGATGTCACTACAGTTATGCTAATGCAAAACCTAGCATTCTATCAACGTTCTAAGCTTGTAAGAGCAATCGTTAAAATGTGTCCCTAATTGTCCCACCATCGTGTAGGTTTTGCACAGGTTCGGTGCTCTTAAGAGGTTGAGAGGTATGTTCTGTACAAATTTACAGGAACAGCCCTCACACTTGTGTAATGTACAACTGCATACCTGTAGTCACTTCTTGTCCAAAAATAATAATCCCCATATGACTGTATACATGTAATAGTCAAATGTGAATGGGAACACCCCTCATCGTGGAGTATGGACTATAACAAACCCACCCATAATATGTAATGCCAACAGAATAAGCTGCTGACAGGTGCCCAAACACCTGTGTCTATAAACACAGGTAAAACTTCAAAATAGGGAGATAATCCCTGTCCATATGCTTAATCTGACATTTGACCTCGGCCAGGGAAGTTCCATTCACCAGGTGGACAAACCTAAACCCAGATCATTACATGAACACCCTGACAATCAATGACCTGTATGTGGCTGGACTATATGCCTTGGTGTTCTGCATATCCTCGGAGTGATTAACAATGCAGCCGGAGCCCACAGCAGTAGGCAATAGAGAATGTGTAATATGTAGTACCGCCTTTTCCCAGCAGGAGAATGGATGCCTGTGTCATAGGTGAAGCGGTGAGGCATATGTTGCTGTAGCTAAGTACTATGGGTATGCATATCAATGAGGGAGAACACCAATAGAATAGTGGTCCCGGTATCCGGCCAACGTGAATGAAGTCCCAGTTGACCTACGACCACTGCACATATAACCTGAAAGTGTAATGAAGCATTCGTGTGGTACACACATTTAAATATGTAAAGGTGAATGTGTGTTTCGCAGTAGTCCATAAACTGGAATACAGATATGTAACTGTTACGGTCAGAATTATGAATGTTCACGGAAGCACAATTAACTATGAAACACATGTAACCCACAATAAGGATATGCAAGTGCGCCTGCGCATGTAATCTGCTCACAGAATAGAAAATGAATGGTGTTTTCCCCACGTTCTATGTACATGGCTCATACCTGTTAAACCCGTAAAGTACGAAACCAGACAAAGCCATGACAACAACTGGTACAAATAGGGACAATCCCCAGATATTGCCCTAACAAACATAGAAAGTGGATAGAATAACAGGTGTGTCACTAGCATGGATTCTCTGAAGGGTATGAAGTCGTAACCTGAAATGTTTGTCATTATTTACCAACGTCAGTCTTTAATGATATGCCACTAACTTGCCAGATAGACACAAGGTTATGAAAAATGGACCAAAGATAAGAGGCAAACAGCTGTACATGCAGCGGAAATCTGTACAGTTGAAAGGTACGATATGGAGATATATGTACACATATATCCACAGACATAATCCAAAGCAAATTACGAGATGAGGAATGTACAGGCATATGTATATATGTACATATATAAATCTATACACACACGATACATGAATAGATATATACACTACAAACATATGTCCCTGTACATATAACACATGTATATAAATAGGTCATGGTATAGCTAATATGGATAGACAGACAGACATGCATGAAAGGAGAATACACCGATGGTTTCTGAACCATTGCACAGAAAGTACCAGTGTGACAGGGCCTGCAAGTTCTACATGTTGAACATGAATATAGGTGTCCTTTGCAGGACCCCAAAAATTGATCCTGTATGAAGTGCCAACCGTCATTGATGCAAAAGAAGTCACACCTGCAACTACGATATAGGTGTACATGCAACAGTAGCAGGTGCAAGGGTAATAACACATGGGTTGATTGAATGTATGATGTACGAGCTGATATCCACAGAGTGGGGAGTGCTCAGAAGTGTCCTCACACTTTATTATCGCTCACATTAAACACGTTTAATGGGTACTGTGGAGGTGTGTCAGGTATGGGAATCACGGGTATGCAGAATTGGGCCAAGGTGTTGGTTGGCACAGATCTATTAGGTACGCCCCATGGGAGTGATCAATATACCTATGTGGGTATAGCACATGCCTACATTCTCCAAAATGGTGCAACCCATCTACTGGATATTATGTAAACCATTGGGGGAAGACGTAGGGACCTATATCAGTGTCATGTAGGCAATTATCATGGAAGGACACGCGTACGACCAAGATAGTAACCATACCTGCCAGAATGTCAGAATAAGACAGCTGGACTAAGGCATAGTACACGACAGACAAATAGGGACTATATTAAATATACCTCAGACAAAGTCAGACCGTTGATAGAATAATTGTGTAGTCAGGAATACGAATGTTATGAGAGATAGTAATCATGAAATAGAAATGTCAGTCATGATTACCTAACCGCACAGTCCGTCATGGCTTGCCAGCAATCTACCAGAAAGGCACATTATCATGACAAATGTAACAGAATCATAGGTCAAACCCTAGAGTATACCCATAATGTGTACAGGTGAGAGGTATGAAGGTAACCCATCCTAATGAAATGTACAGAACTAGTGATACTAGGTGGACAGGTGAGAAGAAAGACGTCAGGACAAATGACAAAACATGTACAAGTCATAAGCATGTTTGTCCACAAATGTGAATTACAATGTATGGCCTGTGAAAGTCAATGTGCAAGGTTAATAGACTCAAAAGACATGTGTCCCTCAGGGTGTCATGCAGTGTTACCGATACAGTGTCCAGTCCCCCATACTTGGACGTGAGCTCTGTCACTGATGGAAAGGGCAAATACCGGCGTACACATAAGGTACATGATGGAATAATTAGTGTGGATAAGCACCTGTTGGCCTGTATGAGGAATATAACCCAGTGGGTGGGTGTGTCCCGCAATAGGAATGTAATGGTAACTGGCCTGTGCTGGCGCCATGTATTGTGTGTATTGCCGTAAGGAAATAGATGTCCAGTATCAGAAACATACCTCGCAACTGTACGAATGTGCAGATGTATGCCTCATATGTGTGGTGTGTTCCTCTCACAATCTGTACCTGTCAGTCAAATACCTGAGAACTGACGTCATTACATAATGATAAACATATGTGTTTAAGACCCCAAATCCCTCAGAAAGGTCATACTAATGCAAAACCTATAATACTGTCAACTATCTACGTGTGTAAGAGCAATATGTAGAATCTGCCCCTATCTGTCCCCCCATCATGTTAGGCTTTGTACAGATGTTTTACATTAGGAGGTTGATAGGTATGATCTGAAACGGATACATGTCTGAGGAAACAGCATTATCGACTGCAAGATAACTCAGAAGATATGAAAAGCGCTGCAGTAGGATGTTCTTCCGCAGGTATGTGCTGACATGTCAAATGACACAGCAGTCTACAGGAAGTACCTATAGGGTGTCACCTTTACCAATGATGACAGTGGGACATACCCACAGCCATGCATACACCACAAATAGGCATAGCACACAGCAAAGCCTAGGCCATGATACACGAAGCCTCCGGCGTGTATGGATTGAGTGAGAGTACAGCAAGGAAAGATGACTGCCAGGCTATTCAGCAAACACCTGCAGGGGCGTGCAAGACTGCCCGTAACATGAACATTGCACGGACAATGTTGGGATTTGCAACATACCCCATTTGTATGTGTAAGCTATGCAAATGATGTAATTATAGGGTTGCCACCTTTCCAAATGCCCAATGTGGGACATTTGTGCTACAAACATCAGATATTGCAGGGCAAAACATACTCACGGCCAGTACAAAGGACAGAACTTCAGTTTTTTGCCTGAATAAAAGTCTATTCTTGTAGCATTTTAGTTCCTTATTCTATTTCTTATAACATTTAGGTGTTTCAGATACAGAATAACTGTTTTATGCAACTATGACATAAAATATAGAAAATAATTGTATCCTAAAATCTCAGGACATTTGCCATTTACTCACATTTTTGCAGGACACAACTGCCCAAAGAGGGACTGTCCCTCGCAAAGTGTGACAGGTGGTAACCCTACGTAATTACGTGATACATGAAACAGTAAGCTGTCCGTACAAGAGCAGCGTTATGTGCAGAAATGTACCTGGATGTTATGTGACTAACGTTTTGCACATTGCTAAACGGAGCAATGACAGCTGCAAATACAGTATGAATACAGTCGAAGAAGCATGCCAATGTCCAAGTCCAAGGCCAGTGGAGGCTTTGTCCATTGGATATCAATGAACCAGTAGTTATCCTCCCCCAATCCCTGGTGTGGAAGTGTAGCGCAGTGCCACGAGAACGAGCTGCGCCTCAAAACAAGACATATGGATACTATACATACTAAATGTAGGTTTAGTAAGATGTAAGTATGCCATGCAGATGAATGGCAAGCTGGAGACAACATGGCTACTGCGTACTGGTACTTATGTGTGGAAGTGCTCTGTCAGAGATGTAATGAAGCATTTGTAGGCAGTGTGAGGCAAGTGAGGCTGAAGATAGTGAATCACAACATGTCATGCCATATGGGCCAAGCCTCTACCATGTAGTGTAGGTTAAGGGGACTATTAGAGTAGAAGATAGGTGACAACATGAGTGTGTATGTACAAAACACTGTAACCTCACCGGAGCAGTGTCACATGTGTGCTGTCAGTACTCAGTGTAAGAGACGTGTCATGAGCTATCCTAGGGAACATCAGGAGACTGACGGCATATGCCATGGATACCACCGATGTGACCTGCAAATCTGCCCACAGTGTGTCTGCGCCCATGCGCACCAGTAAGCCTGAGTAAGTATGTGTGCACATGTGTTAGCCTGTGTGCGCGTGTGGAAGAACGAGTAAGTTCGTGTACGAATGTTGAAGCCCATGTAATGTTGTGTATGCATTTGTAAGCATGTATACATGTGTACTACACACATCACACACGTACTGCACACACAGACACACATGCTGCCAATACTACACACATCAGTGAAATGGCACATGGATGGAGACTACATCATCAGAAGTAACAGTGCTGTAAACTATGCTACAGTGATGGTCATAGCTGCAATGCATCATGCCTGCTGAAGTACACCTGGAAGTAACACACTGTGTGTTAACAGCATGCTAACATCAATACAGTGGAATAAAGCCACCATGTGCAGCAGCACCAGGTTAGTCAGATCCTGCATCAATGTTACACATCACAGGTGGTGGTACAGGTGACATCATATGCACAGGGTGTGGTGTTAACATGTCCAGAGCTGTCATAGAGCCATCCAATGTACACGTAGGTGTGTGTGTGTGTGAGGGACAACGGTTATTGCATGACCCAATGGAGGTGCAATGGGTGTGTGTATGTGATAGCCGTAGCTATTTGTGGTAAGTGTGTGTGTCTGCATATACACAGGTACAGCATGTGTCAGCCATATACAGGAGGTTGTGGGACAGTCACAGACCGTACCTGCCAGGCTGTAGAGATCCCCATTACTGGCCATGGACACCCCTCCATGCATCCAACATAACTCAGTCCTGCACCTGTCAATGTCTACATATACAGTCCTGGGATCTGTACCACAACCTGTGGATAAACATGCGTCTGTAATGTTAACCTGAGGTGCATAGAATTGACAGTTACTACAGATGGCTATGAGGCATACTCACACTCCAATGTAATAACCACTGCTGACTGTTGCCAAGATCTGCATACGACCAGTCAAAGGTGCTGCACTAACATTGTTTCCAATGCCCGTGTAATACCCAGCAACACAATAACCGGTCTCTACACATGTATAACCCACGATCACTACAGCACACAGTATGTGCACTATCACAGAGCCATAGCAGATGTACATACATCCATGGTGCTCACGTACAGACAATGCAGCAGAGTCAAGAGTGATAATCCCAACATACATATCTATATACAATATACATTTTATATATATATATATATATATATATATATATATATATATATATATCTTTATATATAACCATATATATTTATATATATATATATATATATATATATATATATATATATATATATATATAGATAGATACATACACACACACACACACACACACACACACACACACACACACACACACACACACACACACACACACACACACACACGTGGCAGGGTTGGGAGCAGAACATAAACGTAAGCACTGTACCACACGACAGCATCACACAGTTACAAAATGTGCTACCGTGATCAGTGGATCACATGATTCACACAGGCACACGTCTAGCCTGCAGACAGCAGCATCAAAAGCAAAGACGCTGCACGGATGTTATGGAGAGTGAATACTGTAAAAGCAATGTACTGTTGTCATGCAGCTGGAAACACACACACACACACACACACACACACACACACACACACACACACAAACACACTTGGCAGGGCTGGGAGTCGGACATACACCTACCTACCCTAACACACTACAGCATGACGCATTTACAGAATGCGCTACCGAGATTACTAAGCACAGCAGTCCCAGAGGCAGTCATCTAGGTGCATGTCATCATCCGCAAAGGCAAAGACATTGGTTGTGCGGCATCTAAAAGCAAGACTGCGTCCCCAGGCGGACGGGAGCATGCGCGCAAATACACACACACACTTGGCAGGGCTGGGAGTCAAACATACACTTAACTACCCTAACACACTACAGCATGACACATTTACAGAATGCGCTACCGAGATTACTAAGCACAGCAGTCCCAGAGGCAGTCATCTAGGTGTGTGTCATCATCCACAAAGGCAAAGACATCGGTAGCAAACTGCTGTGGTGTACGGCTTCTAAAAGCAAGACTGTGTCCCTAGGTGGACGGGAGCATGCACGCAAACCCACACACACACACACACACACACACACACACACACACACACACACACACACAGACACACACACACTTGTCAGGGCTGGGAGTCGAACATACACCTAACTACCCTAAACACTACAGCATGACGCATTTACAGAATGCGCTACCGAGATTACTAAGCACAGCAGTCCCAGAGGCAGTCATCTAGGTGCGTGTCATCATCCGCAAAGGCAAAGACATCGGTAGCAAACTGCTGTGGTGTGCGGCGTCTAAAAGCAAGACTGTGTCCCTAGGCGGACGAGAGCATGCACGCAAACACACACACACACACACACACACACACACACACACACACACACACACACACACACACATACACTTGGCAGGGCTGGGAGTCGAACATACACCTAACTATCTTAACACACTACAGCATGATGCATTTACAGAATGTGCTACCGAGATTACTGAACACAGCACTCCCAGAGGCATACTTCTAGGTGGGTGACATCATCTACAAAGGCAAAGACGCCGATAGGGAATGTATGTGGTGTGAGGCATCTAAAAGCATTATTGTGTCCCCAGGCAGCTGCAAACACACACACACACACACACACACACACACACACACACACACACACACACACACACACACACACACACAAACACACACACACAAACACACACTTGACAGGGCTGGGAATCGAACATACACCTAACTACCTTATCACACTACAGCATTACGCATTTACAGAATGCGCTACCGAGATGAGATTACTGAGCACAGCACTCCCAGAGGCGTACTTCTAGGTGGGTGACATCATCCACAAAGACAAGGATGCCGATAGGGAATGTATAGAGAGTGAGCAGTCTGAAAGCATATTACTGTCCCAAGGTGGACATAGACAAGCACATGGCAGTGGTGTGATTGGGGCAACCAAATATTTACAGAGCACTACAACAACACTACATAGATACGGGACGTGCCACAGACAGTGCACCCTTCAAGACAGCAACCAGTGTGCTCAATGTAGGCATCCATCGTGACATTGGAAATGGACATCTGTTGCCTGGATGACCACCAGCACTATACAGGATGTCAATGGCCATGGCCACATGCTTAGTATCATACGTCTGTTTGGAATGTACTGTGTGTCCATCTACACAATGGCGTACTGGGCATGCTCACACACTTAGCAGTTGCAAAGGGCCATCTTGCATGCTCACGGATTCTAATCACAGAAGGGCGCAGTTTGGAATGTACTGTGTGTCCAGCTACACAATTGCATACTGGGCATGCTCACACACTTAGCAGTTGCAAAGGGCCATCTTGCTGCACATGGATTCTAATCACGGAAGGGCGCAGTTTGGAATGTACTGTGTGTCCAGCTACACAACGGCGTACTGGGCATGCTCACACACTTGGCAGTTGCAACGGGCCATCTTGCATGCACACGGATTCTAATCACGGAAGGGCACAGTTTGGAATGTACTGTGTGTCCAGCTACACAACGGCGTACTGGGCATGCTCACACACTTGGCAGTTGCAAAGGGCCGTCTTGCATGCACACGGATTCTAATCACGGAAGGGCGCAGTTTGGAATGTATTGTGTGTCCAGCTACACAACGGCGTACTGGGCATGCTCACACACTCAGCAGTTGCAAAGGGCCATCTTGCATGCACATGGATTCTAAACACAGAAGGGCACAGTATGGTATTACTGTCCCCACGTACATGAAGGCCACTCACATGTATTGACCAGTACACACTCAGGAACTATCACAGTTGTCTCAGGTGTAGATCACATAGGTACACACCACAATCTACAATGTAGCCGTCACACATCACCATGTCATTGGACCAGCAATACACAGCCATACATTAACACAACACCGTGTGACTCATGACCAGTGGACTGTACATAGGTCTACAGCAACTGTGCAGACTACACATGTACTGACAGGGTTCCATCATGTGTTATGCATTGCAATGATACCACTGTACATAACCAGGTCGACTCTACACATACCAGGGGCCCTGGGTCTTACACAACTGTGACAGATGACTGTCGCTGTACACCAATGAACACACATGTTTGACTATGTCATACATGTAATTGCAGTGGATATGTGCATGGACCAAACACACACCACATATGTACATAGCATAGCTTTTGCTGTCCACTGTGCAGACAAGTGGCTACAGCAATCATGTGCACACAAATGGAAGGTGGGTCCATGGCTGTTGAATGCTAACAGTACATGAGGTAGCAATGTTGACCGCGGACACATTCCCTCTGTACTAGTTACCCATGACACCCATCATATCATACAACAGTCCATGTGTTATGTATGTCAACAGACATGTCCACCAATTGCAATACATACAAACATGGCTACATGACAGGCATGTAGGACCAACACACATGTACAATATGTAGTGTGCATGCAGCTACCATGCATGTACAGTAGCTGATGTAAGTAACTCATCTGTGCCTAACTACAACATGCAGCTGCAATGCAGCCCCATAATTGACACCTGTATATTGTGACATACTGACAGTACAGTAGGATGTACAGCAGGTATGGATGGATGTGTGTACATAATGTGGTGATGCACCTGTGTAGATGGATGTTTGCCAGGGACGGCTCACAGGTGTGTCACACGCCATCCAACCATGACATGTGCAAACAGTATGCTATGTTACCATAACTTGATGGTGGAGACATAACACCTACACAGCGGTCAGGTGTTACTGACAGTATGTCACTTGACACCTGTAACACTTACATCCTCCTGTGTGCATATAGCAGCACAATTGCCAAAGGTAGTGTTGGTACACATAATGCGGCCAATACTGCTGCATGTCTGTCAGACGTATCATCATATAGCAGGTGTATCATTCACAGTACTGCCATGTGTGTTTGCTTGTGTGACTATATATGCCACATATGGTGTGGAATACAACCCAATTGTCACACACCCCTGCACACTGTTGTAGAGATCTGTACATACTGCAGTGTGGAAAGCATGACATAGGCAGGTGTGGTGTGTGTATCACACACAACAGCTATCCAAATGTGTACGACATTTGTGGTCTCCACAGTGTGTGTGTGTGTGTGTATGTATGTATGTATGGCTGTCTGGTGCATGGAGTGAGGGTGTATGCTACCATACAGAACACACAGGATCCCTAACCCCTCATCGTGATGCAGTCCACTACCCTGTTGATGCCATCAGTCTCAGCCACACTGGCTACCTGTACATGTACGTTCTCTGTGTCATATTGTGTGGGTGCACAGTACTGTGAGGGTGATGACCACATAGGCAAGGGTCCTCACCTCAACAGTATGGGGTGTGCATTATAGTGTTGTTGACCCCATTAGTGTGAGCATGTTCCTGTAATGTGACAGGGTATTATTGCTACACAGTGAGGCCTCATGCTATCAAGTGGCCTCTAACATTATCATTGGCAAGACCGCTGTGTACAACCCCTGCACCATGTCAACATACCTGTGATGTGACCTGGTATGGATGTCACGTCTCTAGCCACTGTAGCCTATTAAACTGCCCACATGCTTCTGGATCAGTATATGTGTGGACATCTGTGGTATGTTAGACTTTCAGACAGTCAGGCTGAGGCTACGTTTAGCATGCTGATATTGCCATATGTGCCTGTGAGTACTCCACAGTTACACATGGGAGACTGCAAACAGTGCTACCTGTAGGCACATGCAAGTAGACCATAAGGAGGGAACCAGGGCATCATTACCAACATACTGTGACTGTTGTTACCATGACACATACTGTGAACATATCACAATGCATGCTAAACCTGTACTACATGGTATGTCTGGTGCGTGTCAACAGTACACAACTAATGTAATATACGTGTCTCTCACTATTCTCACACAACTATTGTAATATACACTTCTCTCACTATTCTTACACAACTAATGTAAATTGTACTTCTCACTACTCTGTTCACCCTGTGCATCAGACCATTTGAGCATGTCCCTACACCGATGGTTTGGATGACAGGGATGTGGCACAGGCTTCATCATATGTACATGGTGATAATGTTTGCCAGGGGCATAGGCTGCACCAATGGATGACATCATGTGTGCGGGTAAAGGCCAGTGATATGATTGGACATGTCTGTTCAGTATGCATGTGGTTGTAGTTGTGCCCTACAGATGTCTTTGCTGTGTGCGTGTATGTGTGCACACAGTTCTGCCTTTTGTGAGGCCTACATGTGGTATGATTGACAGCTCCAGATTGTACAGACCAGGTTGTACAGCTCACTGTGTCCAGCCACGGCCACGTGACCTGTGCCTGCCAGGGGTTGCACGGGCACTACGAGGCGGAGGTACGGATTGGCTACTGTCCAACGACACATGTCCACTGGAACCGTGTCCCCACTGGGAATGTCCAGGGTCACGTCCACATGGCCTGCTGTATCCTGGTGTGGACAGCACAGCACCAGCTGCACTGCTACTGCTACCAGCACTATGGGAGCGGGCATGTGAGGTGGCACGCTCATGTTGACCTGCACTAGGTGGTGTGGCTGGCCTATGTCCACGTGGCCTATGCCTCACTCCTACTAGATGTTCTAGCACAGACAGCTCACACTCGCGGATTGCCGAGCCATGGTCAAGGATTCCAACCATGTCACCCAATCGCCTGTCAAGAACATCAGCAATCTGCTGTTGAGCATTTGCCAATGCCTGGATATTGTTATTTAGGGTATGGATAGCAGCCCTCTGCAGCCTCTGCCCTTCCCTGGTGTGCCATTCAGCATGTGCCTGTGTCGCCATTACAGTCTGGAACATGCGTCTGGTGATACCAGCTGCTGCATTCTGTCCTGTAGGTGCATGTCTGCCAGAGGTCCTCCTACGAGCAGCACCGGCCACATGCCTGTGTGGCACATCTGCAGTCATTACACTGACACCATGGTGTGTAGACACACCTTCTGTAGCCACCACACATTCCTGTTCCACGCTAACAGACGCTGACTGTCCTTCCTCTATGGCCACTGGTGATGCGGTATGTGTTGGCAGCAGAACTGTGTGCGGGGAAGAGGGGGACATAGCTGGGATGGCAACCGTTGGCACAGATTCAGCCTCTGACAACCCTGCCTGTACCTCATGCATATGTTCATCACTGCTAGTATCTGTGGGGACACTAACATCAGATGGACCGCAGGAGGGTAATGCACCTACATCACCTGTGAATGCAAAGAAAGACTCTAAATTACAATAGACACAGACACACACACACACAGACACACACACAGACACACACACACACACACACACACACACACACACACACACACACACACACACACACACACACACACACACACAGACACACACACACACACACACACACACAGACACACACACACACACACACAGACACACACACAGACACACCATGCATGTGATTTGACAGATGGCATGCAGCATGCCTGTGGTACAGCAGAGGGCATGCAGCTCGGACATTAATAGTGTTAGTAAGCATACCTCCCTGGGGTGCACACTACAGCAAGCAGGTGTCATATCAGTAGCCATGCAGTTCACACAATCATGGTAGTATGCATGCATCCCCATGATACACCATGTGGACCAGAACAGGATCACAGTACACATGGCTGATGTGACCTTGACATGTACACTGCTGATGTGAGCATTAACATGCATACATGTCTGACACAATGGTGTCCTGACACATGTACAGCATCATAATGGGCATCACAGTGTGGTGTTGTCTGTATGCCCTACAGATAGATTGCATGTTTAGCAAATGTGCATGAGCTTGGAAGGGTAGTGTGAGCCATCTACATTGCTATACAGTGTGAAGTACAGACACTGTGCCATTGCATGGCATCTTGAGGCATCTATATTACTGTACAATGCATAATATGTACACATTGCATAGACATAACTGCATGCATACCCATGACATAACTGTGGATTGTGACCCACGATGCTGAGGTGTATACACACCAAACCATGCTGTGTCAAGTGACAGGTCACTGGAGGCCTACAGCTGACACCCCTGCACAACAACTACAGGGTCTTAGCTGCCTGGCAACCATGTCCACACATAGCGGATATGTCAATTCACCATTTCCCAAATGAAATTGATGTACCACACACACACACGAGGTGCACAGCTAATGGTGATGTCCTACAGCAGCAAGGGAAATGTACAGTATCTGTGGCCTGATGTGGTGTCAATGTCTGTGGAAGCTGTACAGGTGACTACTGTCATGCTATGACACAGTCGTGATGTGCAACTGATCTTCTATGGTAGACTTCAGTGACACCTCCACTAGCTGTGCACAGGCTGTTAGGATGTCCACTGTACCACTTCAACTGTATAATCAGTAAACTAAGGCTATAAGTGGACCATGTGTGGACAATGTGCAACAGGGTGTATACACATCACATCTACTGTGTGGCTACGTGTCGCTGGCCATCCCCCATGGCCATGTGTGCACATGGGTTGGCCAAATGTGTGTGATGGCCATCTATCTCACATGTCTGTGTTGCCCCATAGGACATGCACCCATAGATGTCAGATATGTCACCATCCACAGGGCTATGCAGACAACGGGTTGTATATTTGGTATGTGGGGTATAGGTCATGGGATAGTGTGACAATATTGCAGCCAGAACACTACATGTCCGGACATGTCAGATGGCACATCACAATGTGTGCACCCAATGCAGGGGCATACAACACAATGGTGACACCTGTGGGCTGCCCATATCACAGCTCACTGTGTGGTACTGTTTGCGTACCACACATGTTGTTCCAATGCATACTACATATGCTTCCATTGTAGAACACCTCCACCATTGTATGCACAGCTGACCACACATGTAGCATTGACAAATACTGTGGTTTCAAGCTGGTCTATCATTACATTTGTATATATTGCACATGGGTGTCCTATGTGAATGATGGGTGCTGCGACCTGTATATCGTGACTGGAACAAACATCAAGTATGCAAGCGTTAACTGGCCACATGGCAAATAGATCTATACTTTAACATGCCTGATACTGATGGCAGTCTTACCTGCAACGGACTCATGTCTGTGCGGCATGCCAGAGGTACCTGTATAGGGGTGACACAGCAGTATGAACATTATCCATGACTGTATGGCAGCCACAGGGTGCACTGTGCATGTTAACACATTTGCCTGTATAATACCATATAGTATGCACATGTGTGCAAACACACGGTAGCATACTGTAGTATGCAGCTTGTGTGTCCACATACCTTGCATATGTTTTTACTTTACATAATGTACAGTGACACATGCAACTAAATGGGATATAATAGCCATATGTGCAGTACTGACTTACCAGGCAACTCCAGGCTCATTGGTTGGGAGACACCCACCTCCACGATGGCAGCTACAGTTTCTGGATGCTGTTCTGAGGGTGTCCCCAGACTGGTCAGTAGCTCCTCGGTGTGTGTGAGTGGGGGCTGGGTTGGTGGCCCACCACCTGTTCCACCTTGTTCCCTGGCAATTGCAGTGGCATGCTGTTTTGCATGTCGTATCAAGTCCGTGCAGTGTCTGCGCACCTGCTGGTAGGTGCAGTTATGGCCACCCACATTTTTCACCCTCCTGCGAAGATCCTGCCACAGGACGTCCCGCTGCTGGGCATGCTGTGGCACATGGCTGAACAACACCTCATAGTTCTCATGGAGGTACGGGATGAGGACATCATCCTCCTGGTGGCTGTACGCCGGAAGGCGTGTACGAGGCATTATCTGTTAGACATAATGATGGTGATAGGTCACAGTTTCAGAGATGTACAGACATACTGCTGCACATACATTTCTATGACATCTAGTACATCTGCACAGTTATCTTTGCAAATCATCATGACACGGACATGACTGACGTGTTTGTGTCACACACATGTAACACCCATTGTGCATTGGATATCATCACTAGATATGTGTGTCACCTCATTACAGTGTTCATACTCCATGTGAATGATGTCTTGATGTGGGCATGTCTATTTGCCTGCACTGGTGTTCTTACCTATCTGCACATGCCTGATGTGTCCACGGTAATGCTGTTGACCTTGATGCTGTGTATATGTCAAATATCAGCACAGACACAGCCTTAATGGACTTGAGCAGTGACAATGCACACATACGCATGGAAACCTGTACATGCATGTGTTTTGCTATATACATCTACACAGCACTGTACAGCTGTTCAACATCCTGCCACGGATCGCCTGTGTTGCACATGTGGTAGACATGGGACAATGGTTAGTCGGACGTCATTCGCAGGGATGCTTATGAACCATAGCATGTATGGGCAAGGTGTCCTAGCTGTGACAGACAGCCATTATGTCACCGCGAGGTGCATCAGTGCCACATTACTGATCCAGACAGTTGATACTACATCTACCATGTGGCCATCACACCATGTATGACTGGGATGACATGTGCAGCTTTGATGGACATGGTTGCATGGTTTGGTGGGAGTATGTCACATGTATGGCACAGGGATCTGTCCAGCATGTGGCGATCCTAGTATTCAGACGATGGATGTCCATGACATGTATCTTACAGATCAGGATATGGACATGTAGCATGTCCATCATCATGGTCTAGCAGATGTCTTTATGCAAGGTAGACAGCGTGCTGCATAGTGGAGGTGACGATTGTGAAGGCTGGTATCGCCCATACACGCATGGCCATTACCCCTTAAAGGTGATATGTGATCCAATATTGGTCACCCCAGTGCTGTATATGCCTGTCCAATGATCTCCGTGCTCATGGATGGCACCATGTCATGACATGGGTACCTCGTATGACTACCTCAAGGGCCTGGAGATGTCACCAAGTCAGAGAGGTGTACTGCACAGCACCATCCCTTACACAGTGTCCATAATGATGACCACAGCCTAGGTGGTAGTTAATGTGTACAGGGATGTTCACCTAGCGGTGACAATGCTGATATCATCCATCAGAATGTGCACATATGTCACACACCTCACCCACACAGCCCATTCCATATGTTGTTCACAACACTGACACAGCTATTCCTCATAGGTCATGGCCATTCACATCCTTACATACACAGATGCCTAACATTTGTCTGTGTGGTATGGGCTACAATGAGGGTGGAGTACAACACATTAACCCTGTTCTACTGTAGCTGGCACTGGTGTGATATGCACATGTCACTCTGGCACCATTTGTAGTTGTGAGGCTGTCAACAGGCCATTGGTAGAACACTCCTGTGACATACAAAGGTATTTGTAATCAATCATCTGTACTGTCTTGTACATCTTGTACATCTGTACTGCTAACATCTACAGTGATAATGGTTCATGGACATGCACACCATACTCAGCAGGGTTATAGTGTGGTGCCACAAATTATGACTGTCGTCACCACTTGTGGGTTGAAATTATCCAACACCCTATCTGTATTTTATGGTCATGCTAGGCACTTGTACAGAACTTGTGAGCATGTCATGAGCTACTGATTAATATAGCACCCATTCCACACCATTTCCCACAGGTACACTGGCTGTGCTATGATTTTCAGCTTGCTTATGGTGCAACAACTGTTGTACTCACGTAACTCACATATCCTGTGAGACATGGTTGTATATACAGGCATGTCCAACTGTCACGTACCAGTGCTATTGCCTGTCTATAAGATGGATATGTTGTACATGTGGCAATGGAGCAATTGTCTCATACACATTCAATGCTCACCTCCCGACATACGACACTACAGCCTGTGGGGGATGCACTTATGCAGCCCTGCTGGGGGTAATGCTGTCATCAACCCTGACTGCACCTGACAGTCATGTGGGGATGTGTAACATTCGCAACACACCACACTCATCACATAGTCTCAAATGATCTCCACCACAGGGCACACATACAAGGACAATGTGTGCAGTACCTCTCCATACTCTGTGTAGGCACCAAAGGAAGCCCCCATACGGAACACAACATCACCAACTTATAGCCCACAGACTCATGTGTTCCCATCACATACAGCCAATAGTGTGTTATAACATACACAACACACCAGTCATAGGTGACTCTGTAGGCGGTCACACTGCAGTTACACACAGCAGGCTACACAAGGCGATAGTCGCTTACATCTTGCTGTCAGGTAACTGGTTCTGCAACATGATCTATGCACCCATGCCACACCTCACCAGGTACGCTGTGACTTGTCATTCTCCATGTTAGTGTGACTGCCCTGAGATGCCACTTCACAGACTATGTGTGCAGGGACATGCAATAGCTCGCCAGTCTTGTGGCTCTGAAGGTGTGGGCCAAGCCCTGGGGAGCATTATGCATGCATCCAGACCCGATACCACTGTACAATGCCTGACTGTGTCACTTCAGCAGTTGCCTATGCTTCTGCTGTCATTCCACAGGCATCTGGTATCTGTCCGCTTTGACTGACCTGGTCAAACACAATGCTTTGGCACAGATGACCTACACCTGTCAGCCCTGGGAGTACAGCTCACATGCAAGGCTCTTGCTGCTTCTATACTGCCTGTCTTGCACAGTTTCCAATAACAGTCACCGGCAGAATGGGAACCGGCAAGCATGACATGGGGTCATGTGACACAATGCTTGTATCTTCCTCTGTGATGCACGCAGGCAAGGCACACCTTAGAATGCACCACTCCAATATCTCTGCAGTGACTGGGACCTGCCTCTCGTCTCTGCAGAGCACACCTGCAATGACAGGTTATAGACAGACCATGCCTTTCAGGCACATACCTGTACTGGCACACCCACAGCTGAGGTGTTCCCACATCCCACTATGTTGTACACACATCCTGACTAGTTACTTAGCACAATGCATCAGAGGTGCTCCACATGCAACTAACTGTGTCCGGAACCACTATACACATTGTAACAAACTACAGATTCCACTACATACCCCACGGTTACCAGACCTCATTTGTTGGTGTACTGGACAGTAGGGCTCAGACAGCTACTACTGATGTGTGACTGACACTAACCCACACTTAACTGGGATAGCCACTCATGTACTGACACATCCATGAGTCATAACCTCCACTCGGCTGGATAAACCCATACACACCACCTCCAAGACCAACATTAACCTTGACATGAACACTACCACCATGTGACTGGTGTTCCACACCTGTGGTCATCCCCTCAATGGTGGATTCTGAACATATGCTAATCAACCTTGTTAGCCACATCCCGGCACCACACCCTTCACGGCATACACAGTACATGAGTACTACAACACCTACTACAGACATCTTATGACAGCGGTTGTTAATGTCATGACACCCGTGCAGATGGACATTGCACATACAAATGCTGCAACACACCCCAGTGCACTTCAGTAGCACGTACACAACTGCATGGATCATGCTATGCCACACAGAGCCATGATGGTACACACCAGATAACAGACGCCACTCCGGTGGTCAAGTTCCATGGACATAATGTACAACAACAGGTGGCGGCTGTTGCACAGTGGTGTACAATCCCATGGGTGGGGTAGCTCACTGGTCAGCCTTGGTAGGGCCACGGGATCCCTCATCACATACTCCATGACTAGCTACATAAACATTACTGCAACACATTCTGGGGTGAACCACAAGGCATTATGGTGGTATGTCAGTAGTCACTGGCAATACCCACATCTGCTGTCACATACAACAGTCACTCAGGAACATTACAGACCCAGGTGATGTTGGCAACATGCTGGTGGATGGATTCAATGCTAGCATTACACCCTCTCACTCACTACAGGGCCACAATCCATGCAGGAAAATTGCGGTGTCCCTGCGGTCACACCTACACAGTACTAACCTGCACTCTATATGTCCTGGGACACTGGCCCCATGTCACCTTCCTAAGTCCCAGGCCATGATGTCCACAAACCTCTGAATGACATGTCTCCCCACTAGGCCACCATATTCAGTAATAGCCTTGTATCAGACATTGTGGCCCCTGAAGGGCACACAGCAACATTCATCACACTCCACACAGGTGGCACCACAGTGCACGAGTGGGACTGTAGTCCTACACACCTGACTGAACTGTTATGCACGGCTATGGGGCACATCATCAAGAACGTCATTCACAGAGACATTGTTGGGCTCCGGTCCTTTGATGCCACCCGGGTTGGACTTGTTAGGGCCAGAGCATGGCCCCTACACCTTTTGGACTCCTTTCATACAGTTACCAGGGTAGTTGATGATGGTGCGGGAGTCCACACATCCTGCATTGTCCTCTCATTACCTCTCAGCACCGTTCTCCATTTTGGTATTGACAACATACACATCCACCTGGACATCGTACCCTATGTCTCAGGATGTTATGCAACGTGGCTCATGGACAAGACACCCAATGAGGGTAGCATAACATAGTACCTACTGCTTTTCAGTTACATTTGGCATACCACAGTCCTCAGTCATAGGGCCCCTCATGTTCAGCATATGCTTCCCTGAGGTACAGGCTAGCACAGAGGGACTTTCCCTGCCTAGCTTTACAAACCCCTGCATACAAAGTGCCATGATTGATCCACCAGCTGATACTGACTCCATCCATACGGGTGTCACTGTGACAGATACCTGATATGAATATCATGGCCTCAAGCTGCATGACACAAGGTCCATGGACATCACCTTTGCATTACACCATTCACCCACTATCACATAGGTGGAAGTCCCCTACATACGTGTCACATTGTACATGTTTGTAGTACACACGTATGTCACACCCACTACTGTGATTACCATATTGCCACTGTGGTGTGGACATCCTTCTACATGGCCACACGTATCTGTACTGGGTGTGCCACCCATTGTACCTCTGAACTCAAGACTTCTACACACATTCAAGGGTACACCACCCCATTTAGGGTGTACCTTACACAACAGCTACAGCTTTACATACCACAGCATTAACACGCCATGAAGTTTATTGAGCTCTGACAGCTAAGGTATGTGGCTGAACTACGGACACCACGTCTGTACACATTTACATACTACATACTCAGGGGTGACCTCTGCTAAACAGACAGGGCCCATGTCCACAACAATATTAATAGATATACTCCACATACGCGACATACGCAGATGCCACTGTGAGCAACATGCTCATGGATATGTGCACACATGCAACAATGAGTGGGATGTGCTTGAGAGTTACATTCCCAAACCAGACACTCACCATGCTTTGGAACATGACTCCTATGTACATCACGCAGGGACACTCAGTAGCACTGTTCATGTGATACCTCCCTTGGTGTTTGGGACACACATGTACGCCAGGGATCACTGCAGTGGCTGTACTGTGCAGAGGTGCAGGTAACACATGGCTCTGCTGATCACAGGACACTACCCTAGAGAGGTGCCACTGGTGTGAACACTGTGGTTGTGCTTACACATGGACTTGCCTGACTGCATAGTATCCCACTATGAACCTGTGAAGCTATTACATGTCCTTTGTGCATGGTTACTTGGTAGCCCTTCCATTTAGATTAGCTATCATGCTATTACAATGTCCCATGCCTACAACCATATGTATACCTGTGGTATGCATGATATGCCTGTTATGCTGTGTAGAATATCTGACATATCTACTTACAATACTATACATTACACATATTTTACATAGTATCCCATAATGCAAAGCATACTTGCACAGTGCACCTTCGACATGTCATTGTCGTTATATGCCCATACACATGCCTACTGTGACAGTATATCAACATATACTATCCCCGGCTATGGCACGTACTTGTTGTACATACCCTACCACTGACGGCAGGTTGTATGTAATTGTTCTGTTTAAAGCCCTCATGTAGCATCCCTTGTGGTGTCTGTGATGTGTACCTTGTGGCCCACAGCTGGATGCACAGTTTCTACAAGCTTAAGTATGCTCAGCAAGACATCACTACATAAATACCTTTTCCAACGTTATGCATTGCGGACACTTTTAATTAATGCAAAACGAGCTATACATACAGTAAATAATTAATACAACACATGCTATTTATATACTTACATACCGAGTGTTCTGCATACCTTGTTATCGTTACGTACTTTCGTCTCTATCTCTCTCACACTGCTTACATGGCTATTTTGTATGAGCATACGGTTTGAATGTTTGGCAAGTCTTCCTTATATACGTCGGTACCTGTAACATGTGGTTTCCTGCCGCCTATTGGTGAGTCTGAGTGACTAATTACTTGCATATCAGCTTTGCAGCTACTACATTCGCAAATTACGCGGCAACAGTGGGGTATAATTAACTTCTCCACTTGGGCGTTGGCCATTTGCCCTAGCTTCGGGGAGACAGCCTGTATTGCATTTTGTTATGTGTAATTGCAACTGCTATGCACAGAGACAAGTATACTTTGGATTTATGTCCCCCATGGATTGTGCGTGACAGCTAGAGTATGTGGTTGAACATGTGGGTGTACCTGTCATCCCAACATCTGTTAACGGACTATTGCAAACAAAACCTGTAACATCGCCATTTGTTCCATTATACAATGGCTGCAATTTTGCATGGAGCCTTTAATTGTGTCTCTCACAAGGTATGTCGACGGTTCTGCAGTTGTAATTGACTGACTGGATGGTTGTGCTGTTATTACAGTCTGTATTGCTATAGTTTCTAGTGTGGGAGATGTCGGTGGGTGTACGTACCGTATACAGGTTTGTGGACCTTGCATTTCTACATATTCCATATATATGTGTGTGGGCTCCATCCCTTATTAAAGAGCTATCAGTTAGTAGACTTATGTTATGGGATTGTACATTGGGCCATTTTTAATTCGTTTCTATATAGTATGCAGGTGAGGTTGATACTTCCATACCTCCGGAATTGCAGCGATATGTAAAGGGATATGTCTATATGACAGCTATCCCGTGTATGTCTGTCCCAGATATTTGCTGTCATTGCGGTTGTGTTGGTAACAGAACCTCTTTGCCATGGGTTGACACCTTTTCATATGGCCATTGTTGGACACTTCCGAGACACACAGCGGTGTTTACAGGCCAACACATAGCCATGGTCAATACACAGGATAGCACATACTTTTATCCTCAATACATACCTATTGTTGTTGGACTTTGGCTACTTATCATATTGCATGTAACATTCACATTTCTTACATACAGGCATAACTATTTAATGCAACTATTACATTATGTATGGGACATATTAATGTCCTACGATCTTGGACATTTGCCCTTTGTAATGTTTTATGTCGGGACACACCTGCCCAGGGAGGGGCTGTCCCTCCCAATGTGGAACAGGTGGTGATTGTATGCCTACGGCTAGCTATACCCACACCTACCGTAATCATCTACCTCCGAGTTGGCCCTAGCAGACACATGATATGAACACACACACACATTACAGTCACACGGAGACACACATGGCATCCTCAACACACACATACACAGACTACGGCACTCACACACACAGTTGAACACAGTACCTACAAGGACCACAACACCGGCAGCGGTACCGAATTATCCATTCATATCATCATACTATTACTTGCGGTTGTACTGTTCTCTTTCGGTCTTTCAGCCTTGTGGTTACGCATGTCGGTATGTTACATATTCCATAGTTGGCGGTATCTAAGTATTTGTACCTCCAAGGTATTATAACTGTCGTTGACCTATCTATATATATTTGCAGATATCACTGAATCTGTATATATCAACATATATCACTCTATCGCCCTTTCTATCTGTATTATATATATGTATATATGTGTACATATATATATATATATATATATATATATATATATATATATATATATATATATATATATATATCTGACGGAGAAAGTGACAGGCAAGCTACACCTTTCATTGTGTACTTGGTGTATACTGTTTCCTGGACTCCGCACGTTTGTGTCTGTACCTGTCACATTACACACCTGCCATAGGTTAGGGGTGCCAGCTGTCCCACTCTGCGAGGGACAGTCCCTCTTTGGGCAGTTGTGTCCTGCAAAATATTTGTAAACATGGCAAATGTCCTGTGATGTTAGAACATACTTATTTCCTATAGTTTATGTAATAATCGCATAATACAGTTATTCTGTATCTAAACCAACAAACAGAATAAGTAAGTAAACATGACAAGAATGAGCTTTTATCTAGGCAAAACAGTGCAGTTCTACTTTCCCTACTGGTCGGGTGTATGTGTTGGCCTGCAGACATCTGACGTATGTCCCACATTAGTACTTTGAAGAGGTGGCAACCCTACCATAGGTACATCTTGCCTAGCAATAGTGTTAGGTGATTCTATACATGATTGCGTGTTCTACACCTGGCAGTGGTCGTTTTACCCTTCAGAGCAGGTGCTATTAGTACAGGGGTATATAATGCTGGTTTCATCTGTTCTGGACATCATTCACCATGATCTGTGCGATATTCGGAGTAGCTTATCCCTGTTTTGCGCATATCCATATAGTCATATTTAAACATCGCTTACCAGCAGTGGGCAATGCATATTCCCGGTAACATGTGCTAAACATATGGATCTGATGACCTGTATCTGACATGCATTACTCGTGCCTTCGGGATTACATTACATCCCTTGAAGGACATGGGACCGGGAACATGCACGACAGTCACTGCATTTAACATATGGCCATCTGAGATTTGTACATGTGTTATGTCATTTTGTATGTGGAGTACACTACAGCTGTTAGTCCATACTGCAATCACATGGGTAACTCAGTTAGTTTACATATTGATGAGTCCAGTTAATGGTATGTCCATGTGATGTTTACTGTATGTGCTCCGGCATTGGGTATGTATATCACAGTGAGCCACACACGATACTGTGCTACACCTTCAAACGATCGTGGGTGGGGCATGCTGGGGTGACGAATACCTGTCATGGATACACCCCATGCCTTGACACAACATCCATGATTATATTATGTGGAGCCCCTCATTAACGCAGCAGGGACTCCGTGCTGAGTGTCTGCAGAACAGTGCTTAAACACATGTGCTCCCACGATTGCCTCTGCTCCTCTACGCGACAGTTGGTTACTCGATGTTGTCACGACAGCGGACACTGTTTGCCCCATTTGGTGTATGGCCTCTGACAATCGGCCATGTACCCACCGATGTACCTGGGTACCTATACACACAGCACCAACATATGCTGATAGGCGTATGTACTGTTCAGGTGTTGACATTCCGTGTTCCAATAGCTGTTGTGTGTACAATGTTTGTGGGCTGCCTGTGTAGGATTCACACAGTGGGTCACCTATACATTACAATTTACAGGGGATCGTGCTTGTGTGCCAGCCATTTTACTGTGTGTGCAGGTGGAGAGGTGTATCAGTCCGTAGGGGCCTACACTGTCAGCGTATGTGCTATACGTTCCCTCTTTGCCAAGGTGTAGGCAAATTGGGCACACCTCCGTCTGCCTACTGGGGCTGGCACAGTGTGTTCATGGTTTGAATCCCTCTGTGCCTGTGATGGCCTTGGCAAATGCGGTGGGCTATGAGGGCCTTCACCATTTTGTCCCTGCTGCAGCTGTTTCCGCAGGATCATATTATGTAGCATGGCACATACTATGACGATGTGGGCACATGTGCCTGGAGAGTACTGCAAGGCTCTACCAGATGTGTCCAAGCACCGGAACCGTGATTTCTGCATCCCGAACACATGCTCTATGATGATTCTGGTTTGTGCGTGTGCCTCATTATGGCTTTCTTGCATGGGTATGTGTGCATTTCTGATGGGAGTCATCATCCATGGCTCCAGTGCATAGCCAGCATCCCCCACAAGGTGGCCATGTGGGATGTCCCCCCTGACAAATACCTGATACAGCTGTGAGGCATGCCAGATATGGGAGTCATGGTAGCTTCCAGGGCTGCCAGCACACACATCCATGATTATGCCCTTGGCATTGCATATGACCTGGCAGTTGATGGAGTGGAATCCCTTGCGGTTTATGTAGCGCCTACCATGCTCACCGGGTGGTGACTTGATTTGTATGTGCATGCAGTCTATCGCACCCAGTACCTCCTGGTAGTGTGCCACACGGTGGAAGTGGCGCATATTGCTGGCCAACTCCTCCTGAGTTCGGGGGAAGTATATATGCTCATTGGCATGTGGTAACATGGCATCCAGGAACTGGTGTAGTACCCTGGATGCTGATGCATGTGAGATCCTCATTATATCTCCAGTTGGCCTTTGAAAGGTACCTGTGGCTAGTATTCGCATGCTTACACATACCTTCGTGTCCACTGGGATGGGTTCCCCTCTGTTATTTCTGGTTCTCAGGTGTGGCCGGCACAGCTCCACTATTTGCTGTAAGATGTCCCTGTCCACCCTGTAACGCTCTACTATCTCCAGATCATGTAGCTCCTGGTAGGTTACCCTTGGTCTGAACACTCTTCTCCTCCTCAGGGGCCTGCGGTGGTTGTCGGCATCATCTTCCACAACACCGTCAGTCTCTAACACATGCTGATGAATCACAGCTATGGCAGCTCCCAACATGTACATTTTAAAAGTTCCCCGTGTGTTTACACCTATGGTGCAGTGTTTGGGAATTCACAGGTGTGTGTAGGGTGCTTTCACACTTTATACTATTGTGCTGTGAACACCGATGATGTCATAGGGTATGTATGTACGATCATAGCTACAGGATATCTTATGTGTTTTACTACCGGAAATACTATTGTGGTGCCTTTGGTGTTGAATTACATTTGGCTGCCTCTTGACCTTCCCTTTACATTTCTGCATGTTCCACCTACCATTTTCTGGCATGCATACAGCAGCCTGCTTTAATTTGTACTTTCCTAGACCTGGCGTATCTTGCGTAATGTGTGCTATTGCCGGTCTGCTGTCGGTTTGCTTTGCTCTGCTATGACAGATCTCCTATATTTGCAATCCAATGCCTCCCCTCCTTTCTTTGCATTCCAATGCCTCCCCTATCCTGTTTTGCAGGTTTCTGAGAGCAGACTTGACAGCTGACATCAATTGGCTGCCGTGAGTTGATTGGTGTTGATTGCTCATTAGTATGCCAATTACCCTATTTCGGCATTTCCTTCTTTTCTTCCCCTGACCTTCCTGTTTGTGCTATTGTTCGCCCTGCATGCATCCGCTTACTGGGTTTCGGGCACATTTTCATCCCCGTACACATGCACTTTTGGGCACCATGTGTGCTCTCAACTAAACGATTCTATATCTTCCTCCCCACCCCTGTCCTGCAGCTTTGCTTAGCAATGGACAGGCCAGATTTGCATTGCTCCAATGTGCTTACTGCTACGATGGCACACCCCTCTGCTGATGTCATGTATCTCCTCTGAGCCACTCCTTGGTGTTATAGTGCTGCGCCATATGGTTCAACCTTCATCCAGCGGGACATTTGCGATTCAGTATTATCTGCCTCATTTGCATGGCATTGACTACTAATTCATAGTTACCATGCCGAACACTGTTGCAGGCCCTTAGCAACCCTTACACCTTGGTTGTTGTGTTCCATGCCTACCACTGTGTATTATGGTGTACACCTGATTTGTATTACATTGCGATTTTATGACATTTTTATATATTTTCTTTATGTTCCAGTTTGCGCACACATGCCCTGCGGTTGTACTTTGCATTACTGTGGACATGACATTAAAGTTGTTTTTTAGGTGTTGTGCATCCTTTCATATGCCATTGGCTGTGTATTTAGCCATTGGCTTATGTTAACTTTGTAATACATGAGTCTGGTCCGCTTCCATAGCTCAGATGTTCTGTTTGGGAAAATGTAAACCGTGTTTTTTGGTTTACATTTCTGTGGCCTTACGCTACACCTGCACCACTTCATGGATCGCTATATGCCTTCATTTGCATGGTGTAACACTGTGCATGGGGTGATTAGCATACCTATGCTGAGGGCTGCGCAGTTCTGGTGTACACCGGTAGTGTGCGTGGTATTGGATCGTTCCTGAATCGCTCGACGGCCATATTTGGGGTTATTCTGCCTACGCTACGCCTGCGCCTGGCACAAGCTTCATGAATCCCGGGGTAAGTATTTATCACTTTTAACCTTATGGAGGAAGAGAAGAGAGATGTAACAGTTATAGCTGGAAAAATAATTAGATACATTTCAAGTACACTGCAAGCCAAAGGAGAATCTGTCATGTGTAAGGTATTTATTTTTCATGACATATCAAAGAGTACAGGACTCAGTTGATGCATATGTGACCAAATTAAAGTACTTGTGACAGGACTGAGTTTGGCAAAATTGCTAATTCTTTTATAAATTACAGACTTATGTATGGAATCAAAATGATTAGATAAGAATCGTATTATGAAAGCAAGCTGGTCTGATGCTGAAAAAACAATTGCTATATGTACAGTGAATGAACTTTCAGATATATTGCTGAAAACTATGATTAAAGAGTTGAAGGTGTGTAAGCAATAAAGAGGGTGAAGAAAGCCAAGAAGTACAAAATATTAAAAAAAAAATCAAAATGCTGTTAACCACATGGCATCCAATATAGCATCTACTAAAAATAAAATATCAATTAAACAGTAACCACTACAATAAATGTTGCTATGGACACAAAGTCATGTTGCCAGCTATTTAATATAGTCTGTAGACTTTGTGGGGGCACAGTCATTTTGCAAGAGTTTGTAAAAAGTGAAATAAAGTGTTGTACCAAAATGTAGCTGGACTAGAGGTGAAATAGCAGAACAAAATAGAATTGTTTGTAGGCACAGCTGAATTGCATACAGTGAACATATTGCATGCTGCACACTGTGATAAAACTATAAGTTGAAGCAGTATTGGTAATTTAAATTTATTTGAACCAGTAAGTAGTGCCAATGGCAAATGATGGTCATAAAAGCTGAGTAACGCCATGAATGTTGTACTTAAACTTGCTTAAGTGTAGATGGTTAAGGCTCTGAACTGTTAACAAGCTGCTCATCCATTGTCTGAATCTATAAACTTCAATTTCCCTACTGTGTGACTTGGAACAATTCACCTATCCAGACAGACAGTGCTCTGTAACAACTAGAAATAAGGTTAGGCACCTCAGTGATCACCTGGACTAAATGCCTAATATATTTTTTATGAACCTGTGAACTTATACAGGGACTGAATACAATATATTGCCTGAATCTGACTTTAGTATTCTGAATTTATCTAATAACATTTAAAAGTCTGCTTTTGAAACTGTCATGGCTTAAATCAAAGGCTTTGTGACTGATTCACTTAGAAAGAGTAATACTTCAAGTGATGTCCTCAGAAAGTCATTCAAATTGACTAAATATTTTGGGGCACAATGCTTGTAGGACAGTAGTATAATTAAAAATAATGTATGCTGTGCAGATGCAGAATGATTTACTAGCTGGCACAGATTGCAACAGGAGCAAAGCCAAAGGTCAGAGCAATGACTCTCTTAATATTGAAGTGGCACAGAGAATATGTGCGTGATCTTTAATTCTATTATAAAATAGAGTTGGTTAACTGATGCATCAAATGCCCAGGTATATGCTGTCAGAGCAAAGACACATTATTAGTTATAATAATTTTGATCTGACATGCAGAAGCAAGAAAATAGCTTCTTTGATTAATAATTCACTGCATATTCAAAAGCACAATGCTCACATTGTTGAAAATGTGCTATAAAGCATGTGAATATTCCAATTTGGACTCAAGCTTCGATTATCTGCAAAATGAATTGCACATTAACATTTTCCCCTGAGACAATATCAGTGCCTTGTGCTGTAAGAAGTTTGTTTGCACTCAGAGCTAGAAATGAACAGGAATTAAGAAACATGGAAACTATGGGAGTCACAGAGTTAAGCAGACTGAACTGAAGAGATCAGAAAACACTACAATATGTGTTCCTGAATCAAGACAAGTTAAGAATAGATACTCATCCTCAATAATTAAATATTTCTATCAATAATGGATTATTATCCACTTCAGACAAATGAGGAAGAAGTTTTAATAATGTCTAATACCAAGTTATTCTCAGTACGTAATGCATAACAAGGGTTCTGATAAATTAAGCTATATGAAACTATTTCTAAGCTTTGCACCTTTAATATGTATTTTGGTGGATGCAGATTTCTGAGGTTGTCTTTTGTATTATGTTTGGTTATGAAGTGTTCCAAAAAGTTGTAGCAGATACAGATGAAGGGCTAGTAGTCAACATAGCTGATGTACTACCAAGCATGAACATGGCCTGCATCTGGTGAAACTAATACATCAATTAGAACAAAGAGTCTTGAAACTGAAGAAAAATAAATGCCAGTTATAAGTGACTGCTTTCAAGTGCATGGAACATTATTGCATTCAGAATGGCTTAAACCTCATAAGACAGATGATTGAAAACATACAAAAATTTGTGATAAGTCATCGATTATGTGCTTGCTTGGCATGGTTCATTACTTTTCCATGTTCATCCCTAACTAGTCAGATCCCTTACCACCATCCAGGAAGCTGGCAAAATGTGATGTAGCATGGTTTAGGTCAATGGACAAGATGAAATCTTTAAAATACTTAAATATCTGGTCCCTGCAGGATCTACACTTAAATTCAAAAGTGTATGACAACATTGTTATGCAAGTAGATGCTAGTTGACCAGTTTTATTTCAGTATTGTTATAGGAAGGAAGATCCATATCTAATAGTTCAAAAAGCTCTGTCTAATGGGCGGCACAGTGGTGCAGTGGTTAACATTGTCACCTCACAGCAAGAGGTTCTCTGGTTCGATTCTCGGCTGGGGTGCCTTCTGTGTGGAGTTTGCATGTTCTCCCTGTGTTCGCGTGGGTTTCCTCCGGGTACTCCGGTTTCCTCCCACATTCCAAAGACATGCATGTGGAGCATTTCTCCCTGGGCCTCTGCTGAAAACAGGCTCTGTGGAACCTAGTCGGACATTCCCGGTCAACAAATGTTAAATAAATAAAATAAATAAATAAACATAATACATACAAATAGAAGAGAAAATGTTAGCCTTAGGCTTTAGTTGTTAAAAGTTTTCTAACTACATCTATGATAAAATATAAATAGTGGCATCAGATCATAATATACTCCAGAGCACACCCAATAAATCTGTACATTACGTATCCTCAAGATTTTGATGTAACTATCTTTGCACAACTATGATTTTAGTTCAAACTTGGCAAATGGATGCACAAAGTTAATACCCTGAGTACACCATATCTGCGTGATTGTAATGAAGATTTATCTGAAAAATGTCTAGAAATTCTGTGGATTGCTACTCAATTGTCTATGTCTGCTGAGAAGCTAGAGCAGCTTAAATATGCACAAAGGAAGATTTTAATGTACATTTGCTATGTGATGTGATGGATAATGCTAAGTCAGTATATCCAATAACTTTTATTTATTTTTCTTATAGAAATGAGAGTTCTGAACTGCATGGAAACATGTTAAATGCACTTCATGAATCACACTAAGTTATGAGCAAGTATAAAGAAAGGGCTCATATGGTTCTGTATTCATGTAACAAATCTGAAGAAATAGAAACAGAGATGTGTGAAATATATAGCATGTTCAGAATGTAAAATCAAAAACAGGAGTTAATACAACATGATATATTATGATTACCTTGGATGACAGTGGGAGCTGACTCAATGAGGTACAAAGAAGCACATTATCTCTTATATGCAGACTACAACTTAACATTTCTAGAAGTTGTGTAGTTACATGATACCACAAGTTAAGGTATTGTTGTAGTATTAAAATTAATGTTTCCTGGACATGGAATTCCTTTTGAAGTTATATCAGACAATCTTTGAGTCAGGAATTTTACAACTTTGTGCCATATGGAAATAAGCACAATTAGAATGAGAACAACTAGAAAAACATCATATTATATTGTATGGGATAATTTAGAAAATTTGTTAAAAAAATTCTAATTTCAATAGCACGGTATTTTAGTTTAATTAATTGATCTGATTGTAGTGGATGTCTTTGTAAATACTTTAGTTGTTTTGTTGAATATTATAATAATACCTATTTTTAATTACTTGTATAAAATTGTTATGATATTTCTCTTATATGTTAAAACAATAAACCTGTTTTGAAAAAAGGAATTTTACAACTTTGTGAATCAGTGGGAGTCAAAGCACATTACCCGTAGTCTTAGGTATCCTAAACCCAATAGGCAACTAGAATACAAAACTCTGAGAGTGAAACATTTAATTAGAAAATGTAGCAATTCTGACTCATCAGATTATGTATCTATATTTAAATACAGAACTATTCCACTGCATTTCATGGGTCTGTCTATACATCCATCCATCCATCCATCCATCCATCCATCCATCCATCCATCCATCCATCCATCCACAACCCCTTTTTACCATTTTTGTATATGGAGTCCGGATGTCACTTCAACAGTGACAATCATATAGAGCCAAGGTTTACACCACTGGGTGGCTAGGCCTCCCATAACCATGGGTCTGTCTCCAGCACAGTTGTTAACCGGAAGATGTCTGATGTCCTGAGTAACTACCTTAGTTTCATTTCTAGTACATGCCATAAAACAAACTGATGTTGAACTATTTCAGATCAGCCAATGCAAGCAGAGGTTTCTGTATGACAGTTCATCCAAAACTTGGTCAGTTTTGTATAGGGGAAAGAGTACAGATGAAACTAGGCCAACTTTAAGATTCATTTGGTATTAAATGTTCTTAAGTTTGTTTTATAGAGTGCACTGTATCTTATCTAGTTGGATACACTGATATGCATTTGTACAAAACAGAAATCACTTGACAAAGCTGTCTTATGCTGTTGGCAATCAGTTGTGTGCGGGTAAAGATATGAAAGATATAGTGGCTATTCCAGACCTTGAGAAGTCAGTGACAACTTCTCAGAGTGAACACTTCTTGGTAGGTGACCATTCATCTCTGTCAGAATCTATATTACTGACACACCATGATATTGAAAATAATAGACCTTCATCTGACATTCGAGCTGCTAAAAGTGACTGCAAATTAATTTAAAACATGTAAATGTTTTAAGTTGAAAGACTGATTTATTAAAGTCTGGTCTGTTATAGTGACTACATTGTGTGTGTGTGTGTGTGTGTGTGTGTGTGTGTGTGTGTGTGTGTGTGTGTGTGTGTGTGTGTGGGTAAATGTATGTACAGGTGACTTGTTTTTTTATAGTTGAATTAATATCTGTGTATAACCTACAGAATAACAATTAAATGTGAACTGGAGTACTGCATGAAATGCACATGTGAAGTGTTAGCGTCATAATGAATAAGGCACAAGTAAGCAGGTCTAAGCACAAATAAGCAGTGGTAAGCGTGTCCAAGTGTGCTTGCACAGGAGTAAGCATTGCCCACACAGAGTAAGCAAACTAGAAACTAATGAATGTAAGAAACCATAACCGGAGGTTAGCAGTGCTTACTGTGGCGCAAACCCAAGTTAAAGTGTCTTAATCACTCTGGATCCAATGGCCCAAGTTCCGCCCAGCAACAAAATAAACTGCCTCAGCAAGGCTCAAACCCAAGACCCTGCACACTATAGTCACAGTAGTTAACCACTAAGCCATCATAGCAATAGAGAAGCGAGATTAAAGCCATATGTCCCATACACCCACATGGATTTATATATATATATATATATATATATATATATATATATATATATAGATATATATATATATATATATATATATATATATATACAGCAATACTCAGTACAAAGAATTAAAGGAATTTAAAATTAAAAGCACTTACACTCCCCCCCTGAATAATCTTCTAGACACTTTTGAGAAACTGGTTATAGGGGACATTTATCAATATAGTAAGCAGAGGAGGTACGGCACTAGGTACAACTTAACAAAGGAAGAACAAAGAATCTTGAACGATCTACAGAGGGACCTCAACATTAGGATTATGAAGCCGGACAAGGGGGGTGGGGTGGTCCTTTACCCCTCTAATGATTATAGTAACAAGATCAACAGTATTTTACTCAGTTCCGGTAAATATGAGGTATCCTCTGTGAACAAAGTCAATATAGGGTACCACAAGGTGGACCTATTTTTGGAAGATCTACTGTTGGAAGACAGAATTGAATTTGACCTATATCAATTTTTGAAAGTAGAGCAACCCATTATCAGTACTATTGTGGGCATTCCTAAAATCCATAAGGACATCAGTGATCCCCCATTCAGGCCCATAATCTCAGGGAGCCATTCTAAAACTTTTCCTTTTGGTAAGGTCATTGACAAATGGCTTAAACCAACCCTTAGGAAAGTTTCCCACTTGGTCCTAGATTCTTGGGACTTTTTGGAAAGGCTGCAACCTGGGTTAGCCAAAGGGGCAGAATGGCTAGTCACCATTGATGTAATTGACCTTTTTTCTAACATACCGAGAGAGGAGGGTATGAATAGGTTTCAAGAGAGCATTACAGGGCTTGGTTTGTTGTCATGGGAAAAGACCTTATTGGTTACGGACTTAATAGAGATGGTTTTGGCTCAAAATTATATTTTGTATGAAGGTGAGTACTACAAACAGTCCAAGGGTGTGGCTATGGGGGGCGCTTGTGCCCCCATATATGCAAACTTGGTAGTTTTTGATTGGGAAAAGGAGTACATCTTTCAAACCAAATGGTTTAGGCATATTTCTTGCTATTTTCATTTTTTAGACGATATTTTTCTCATTTGGAAGGGTAATCAACAGGAATTGGAAAAGTTTTTTGGTTATTTAAATTCCTGTAGTGAACATTTTAAAATCACCATCAATATGGACAAGGAAACCATCTCCTATTTAGATGTACAAATAACTTTACAAGATGGGAAATTTAAGTCCAATATTTTCAGGAAGAACACGTTCAGTAATTCCTATCTGCACTTTTCCAGTAATCACCCCTGGGCTCAAAAAAGGAACATTGTCAAAGGACAATGTATCCGGGCAGCTCGGATGACGTCAGATGTAAATGATTTGGATAGTGAATTGGTTAAAATAGGCTCTTTTTTGCTGAAAGAGGGTACCCCATTGATATGATACTGGATGTTAGTGAGTATGTTAGGAAACAATGGGGAATTAAGTATAAGCCCCTTTTGGGAGGGGGTTCAGAAACAGAAGTAGCTCAGAGTAAAAGAACAACCAATGAAGAAGGTGCCATAGGGAAGTATGGCAAGGCATGTGTCCTCCAACATGGATCTTATTGTGGAGACATTAAGCGTATTATCCAGCATAACTGGAATGTATTAAAGGCTGACAATAGGATATTAAAAATAGTGGGGAATGAGCCACATTTTGTTTTTAAAAATGGGTTCAATATGAATTTTTTTTTGGAGAGGAAACACAACCAGAGAACTGAAAAGTGTGTTGGCGGTGGCACCACCAAGTGTGGCACATGTCAACAATGTCAATATATTATAGATGTACCGGATATCCTTTTGAAAAATTACAACAAAACAAGAATTATTTTTCAGAAGGGCAACTGTAGGTCAAAAATTTAGTTTATTTGGCCACTTGTACACACTGTCCCTGCTTTTATGTAGGGAAGACTGTTAGATGTTTACGTAATAGGATTTATGATCATCATTACAGATTCAAGAAGCATGACGGCAATAATGCCCTATGGAAACATTTAAATGATAATAAGGATTGTTCAACCTTTAAATTTGGTATTTTAGAAGTGGTCAAGTATAATGTGAGGGGGGGAGGATATTAAAAAGATGGTCAGTGACAAGGAAGTAAGGTGGCAAATTAAACTAAATGCTTCAGTGCACCCTGGAATTAATGATCACATTTCCATTAAACCTATATTAGACAATTTAAGATAGTTGTTACAACAATGTTAGCATTTTGGAAATGTAGGGATCAAGTATACATTTAGACTTACTGCTATGTTCACCATCAGTGTTTGTATTCCTTATCTTGATGTAAAAATGTTGTTTTATGTCATTGATTTATATGTTTTTAAATGTTTAATATGTTTTTAAATATTTTCAACATTTACAATCTTGACAGCTTAGATTGTATACACAGTTTCTAGGAAGGAACTTGAATTATTAGCACTAGCACTTTAAATTTTAATTAATGTGTGTCAGGTGATGACTTTTTGTATTTATAAGTGAATAGAAAGCATGTATGAGTGGTTCTGATGAAGTCTTTTATGTAAGATGAAAGCGCTCAACTGATATTTTCAATAATAAATCCATTGCATTCACCTCTTTGGATTGGTATTCGTGCTGGTGCTTTTAGGAGTGTTACTGGGACAGATTGTGTGGCATATTTATTTCTCAGTTGACTGTTCTAGTACTTTTAGTATATATATATATATATATATATATATATATATATATATATATATATATATATATATATATATATATATATATATATATATGTGTGTGTGTGTGTGTATGCAGACATACATATATATATATATATATATATATATATATATATATATATATATATATATATGTGTGTGTGTGTGTGTGTGTGTGTGTGTGTGTGTGTGCGTAGATATACACAGATATGCAACTATGATAGGAAACAGCACACAAGAATGACCTATGTTCACAGGCTATGCCAATGGAAGTGAGGGGCCCAAGCAAGAGACATGTAACACGTAGCATGACCCCCCCCCCCCCAGCTGGACAGAGGAAACATACACAGAAACATGTATATAGCTAGGATATGATACAGCAGTTAGAAATTACATGTGTTCACAGGCCGTGCATATGGGGGTGAGGGGACCAATCAACAAACGTGTAACATGTAGCATCAACTCTCCCTCCCCATCTAGACCGGTGAAACATACAGACACACAATAAAAGTAAACACACCACTGCTTCCCAGACTACAGGCAGGATACTACCAGTAGGAGTGACCAGCCAAGTCCAATCTTGAAACAAAGACATGTATGTTCCTTGTGGGACACCCAAAAATTCAAACATTTTTGGGCTTCCTGCCATTACACCGATGTCAAACGGCAGGCCATGCATGTTTCCAGTTTACAAGGTTGGGGAAGCCTGATGATCCATGGGGTGGACAACATACGTGATGGGTCTAGAGAAGTCGGGAGTGGGTACAGTGTACAGGTGTGGGCAGACCCAACCTGCACCTTGAGTAAGGAAGAGTGCCAAAGAGGATGTGCGGATTGGGAACCATGGGCAAGAAAATATGACCCTAGCTGAGCAGGTGTTGGCTGGAGTGGATCTATGTGGACCATTCCAGGGATGTAAGCAATAGTGTGCATTGGGCAGGGCTGCCGCCCAACGGACAGTCACTCCCACTATGAGTCCCACTGCAGCACACTCTAGTGTATATGGCAAAGAACGGAATAACCATCTGCAGAGGTACAACTGTAGAGGTGTGTGTGTATGTATACCTATACCTATATGGAGTGAAACCTCCCCCTCTCTGTAGTACAAATGTGTACATACAGAGACAGACTATAATTAAACACTCACATATAGATATATGCATATGCAGACACCCATACGTCCATATGTCGCTAGACATATATATATATATATATATATATATATATATATATATATATATATATATATATATATGTATATATATATAGATAGATATATATAGTTAAGATATAAATTGAATTATGTATTTAAATGACATCTGTTGACCGGGTATGTCTGGCTAAGCTTCTGGCTCATTTACAGCAGAGACCCGGGGAGAAAAGTTCCTCAGGACTAGAAAACAGTTTTTTAAATAGTAGTATACAGCATATATAATAAATTAATAAATATATATATATATATATATATATATATATATATATATATATATATATATATATCTATATATATAGCTATATATAGATATGATACACCAGTTAAGGATTACATATGTTCACAGGCTGTGCCAATGGGGGTGTGACAGTGCATAACCACAACCAATGTGAACACAGCCACAGCCACATATGGTATACTAGCATACTAGTACAGTATATGGACTATCTGTCCTACACCATCCTCATATGTGCCACTCACAGCATGACCTTACATATACTGGGCTGCTACACAGTCTAATCTGATGGCTGTCTGTGGTATGGGACGTGTGTGTATGGCCCTACTAATATGTAAGGTAATACGGTACCATACAGTGGGGCAGCATGTAACAACAGATAGAAGGGGAGCTAGGACAATGACATCTACCACAGTCTGTACACAGGCCACAGTACATATTAACAATACACACACTGCCAACATTCACCATCAATACACAGCCCTCAATACTATAAAAACATCCACAGGATTTCCATGGTATGTCATTAAGTGTAACCCTGTACTGTACATGACATGTGTAGCACTCTGACATATCACTGGCATGTTATCACATATGTTGACACTGTTTATGGTGTACAGCACATATGCACCACTTCATGCGCGACATATGTACAAAGGTTGACAGAGGTGTGGCTGATAGCACATACACAGGTCCAGTATAGACATGTTGCTGTGATACCCTCATTAATCTACCAGTGTAACGGGGTTTGTTGCAACATATGTCCAATGAGGGATATGTAGTCAGTAACTGTCACAGCCTTCACCATCAACAGACTGCAATCCTCACAGTACCTTCTGCATTCCATGGATAGATGCATCGTGGCTAACACATAACACCAAAGGCACAATACTGCCCAGTCTGCAGATGAGCCTGCAGATGGGGATTCTGGTATACATGGAACTGACATGGCAGGTATTGCGACAAGTATGACAGGTATATTCAGACAACCACTGTTAATCCAACCTTACTCCACATGCAGTATAGTAGCACTTACAGTTTGTAGGCAGGTCAGGCACACCCCCCTCCTGTTTGTTGCCCTCTTCCCACAGTGTATGTTGTTAGAGGTAAATCCCCAACCCACCTAAAAAGCTGTTTGCCAAATGACAGTTCTAGCTCCTGCTCACAGTGAGAGACAAGGGTCAACACCACCAGGATGTTCCCAGGTAGTGGAGTGCATTTCCATGCAATTAGCTATGGGAATGTTACCACACCTGTTCCACATGCAATCAGCTATTGAAGGCCTGCAATACCTGCAGAGGCCATCAGCTGATCATGAGCATCACATTAAATACATATGCTGCTGCCTAAGCAATGCAGGTGTGGGCCTCCACATCCACCTGAGAGGGTGTGGAGGAGGCAAACAGAGCTGAATACATGTCAGGGAGGGTAAAACCACCCCATGTTTGTGTCATACACCTACCAGCACATGGTATCATACACCCGACAGCTATGTAGTGTTATCACAGTCCGATGCTGTTATTGGATGCACCACATGTGTTATCTGGTGGGGAGCACTCAGAACATATATGTGAGGTGAGGGCCATCTGCTACAGGGATACGGTAGATATACAGTAGGTGATGTACACATGCCTGTCTGCACGAACAGGTGCCAGTGTCAGCACAGGCACACTCACACAGGGATGCACACACATTAACACACTTGGCAGGGTCAGGAGTGCAACCCGTCACTAGTGGGATTGCCACAACACATCAATGTGCAGGGAACACATGCACCACACGGGTGATATGGAGGTCGTATGGGCAGTGAGTATGAGAGGGTGTCAGACATAAGGCGGCATGCTTCACTGTGCTGTGGGGGGAGTATTTTGTGTGGATGTGGACATACGCACTATACAGCACACACACGAACACACAGGGGCCAGTTCAGAAATGCATGGGTGTATGTCTGCACGGGTGTGTGGTGGCCAACAGGCTATACAAGGGTAGGCGATTGGTATACCTTGGCATCAACCCACTTGACAATGGTCTGCATTGTGGCACAGGCCTTTAGCTTCTGCATTTGCCCGCACTGGTGGGTATTGCATCTGTCTTCCAGACACCTGGGCGACCATTGTGTGTGGCCAATGTTGTGCATCATTTGCCATGTATGTGTTCTCTAGTTCATGACTTGGATGGTGTCTAGGGTGTGCACACATTCCACATGTATGTACAGTGAACACAACTTATCATCAGCTGTGCCAGTCTTGCCCACATGTGGCAGGGAGTGGTACTGGTCAGCAGATTTACCCTGCACCCACATTGATATCATGCTAACAGCATTTCCTGATGTCAGTGTCATCTGTCCATACAGGCCATGTTGTCAGGCATGGTATGTCCACTGTGAGTCACATGTCAAGGCACAGTGGGGTTGCTAACTGTGATTGGCAGGCCTTGATGTCACATGTATGGGTATGGCTTTGCACCCCAGCCTCTCAGCCATTTACATCTGTTATCCCTGTATGGTTGACATTGTGATATATAGTAGGGCCACCATAAATTAAATTAGCAAAACCCTTCCCCATTGCCCACAGGTGTCACAAACTCACACCCACCTCTACACAGGACACCAGTTACAAACACACACACACACACACACACACACACACACACACACACACACACACACACACACACACACACACACACCTATCATGTCTGGGAGTAGAACCCCTACCTAGCTGGTTTACTATGCTACAGCACTGCACAGTTATATTACACACCACGGACATTACTGAAGTTAATCGACCCCAAAGGTGTATTTCACAATTAATGACATCAGCAGGACTACCAAAGTAGGGCATTTGTAATGTACTGCAAGTGAGTAGCCTATAATGCATTGCTCCATACACAGACATTGAGACACACACATCACATCCGGAACTGACATGGATAGAGATGGAACACTATCACCATTCTAAATCACACTACAGCAGTACGCAGTTACAGAATGCACTACAGCGATTACTGGGCTATCAATTTCCCAGAGGTGTACTTCTAGATGAGTGACATTGGCAGCCTTGGCAAAATAGTGTATTTGTATTGTATGGAGTGTGAGTAGCCTAAATAGCATTGCTCTCTAACCAGTTAGACACACACAGTTGCTAGGGCTGGGGTTTGAACACATATCTAACTAGTTTATCACACTACAGCAGTACACAGTTACAGGATGCACCACAGCAATTACTGGGTTATTATGTTCCCAGAGGTGTACTTCTAGATGAGGGACATCAGCAGCCTTGGCAAAGTAGTGCATTGGTATTGTATGGAGTGTGGGTAGCCTAAAAAGCATTGCTCTCTACCAAGTCAGACACACATAGTTGCCAGGGCTGGGGTTCAAACACATGCCTAGCTAGTTTATCACACTACAGCAGTACACAGTTACAGGATGCACCATGGCAATTACTGTGGTATTATGTTCCCAGAGGTGCACTTCTAGATGAGTGACAGCAGCCTTGGCAAAGTAGTGTATTTGTATTGTATGGAGTGTGGGTAGCCTAAAAAGCATTGCTCTCTACCCAGTCAGGCACACACACACAAAGTTGCCAGGGCTGGGGTTCCAACACCTACCTAACTAGTTTATCACACTACAGCAGTACACAGTTCCAGGATGCTCCACAGCGATTACGGGGCTATCATGTTCCCAGAGGTGTATGTCTAGGTGAGTGACATCAGCAGCCTTGCCAAAGTTTAATATATGTATTGCATGGAGTGTGATTAGCATAACAAGCATTTCACTCTACACAGTCAGAGGCAGACAGGCACACACACAAACAAACACTCACACAATTGACAGGTCTGGGGTTAGTACTACTACCTAACTACTCTGTCACTACATCAGTATGCAGTTATGGGACGCGCCATGCATTTTACTGAGCTATAGCTCTCCCAAAGGTGTAATTCACATTGGGTGACATCAGCAGGCTTGTCATACTACTGCTATGGGGAGGGCAGTGTGTGCATGGGCCATACCCCATTCATGTAGGGGTTAACATGCCATACGCGGGCACACACAGGGTCATATGTCACAGGTGCATGTATACAGCTACTAGATGACTGCTTCCTTGTACAGTTTTGTTGCACAGCTGGCACATTCCACACATAGTCTATAATGCTGACAGGTACTGGTGGCTAGTATCCACAGTGGGTTACATCCGCACCTCATGTGTTGGGGGCCCTTAGACTGTGTGCCAGTTGGGACCGGCCCGCATGGCTCCTTATCACAGTCACCCTCTTCCACACATCTATGCCCATGTGCCTATGGCTTATTATAGTGTGTTGTCCTTACATATTTGTCTGCATTCCTATCCACTGTGTGTGCAAGGCAGGAGTGGTGCATACTGACATGTGTTCAAACTGAGAACTGCAACTTCCAGATATGTCTGGACCACTGGTGTTTGCAGACATGGCCTTCATGTGTTTAAGTGTGTGAGCATGCCCAGTATGACCTCTCAGTATGTTTTTGACTGACGTTGCCTTCATTCCTCTAAGTGTGTGAGCATTCCCAGTATGGCCATCTGTGTTGCATGTGTGGACCACGTCCAGGTTGTTTGTACTGCGGTACTGACCTTTTGTTGTACACCAACGGGTAGCATGCTGTGTCTGCAGGGTATCCATCAGTCATTTGCCATTGACTGTTGCTACATTTCTGCATAGCGGGGGGGGGCACCTGACTGTTTCTACTGTTCTACACAGGAGTGGGGGGGCACACCTGACTGTTACTCTATGTGTATGTTGGATAGGGGGGCACACCTGACACTTGTACACATTTGCTAGGACTGTACTGGTAAGTCAGGTACTCCATTTCAGTCTGTAGTCTTACCTATCCTGCTGGCTAGGGCTTACCAGTGTAGTACAGATCCTAGCTTTGTTTACCTACATATTAGTGTCTGACTTCCTAGCCTTCACAACTTACATCTGACTGCCTGGCCTGCTGCGATCTGTCTGTGTAGGCCTGGGGGAGGGGTTAACCATAGGGTACATTTGGAGTCCATAGTAGAGCATTTGTTTGTGTTTGTCTTCACCTGTCCTGCTGGCTGAGACTGTTGCTGGGTATATGATCCTTCCTGACTGGTATGTGTGGCTCTTATGGGCACCCCTGTCGCTCAGGCCATTTCCTGCAGTGGGCTTTTTCATCCTGTGTAGTACTGGCTACTATGGTGATGCCAGTATGTGTTACAGATCTCATGCTGCCACTATGGGTGTCTACTCTCTGCTGCCTTGACATCTGGCCACCCAATTCCCTGGTATGTTCACATCCATACCATAGCTACAGGTAAAAACACATTCTACTCCATTTGACAATTGGTAGGTTGATTGACTTACCTTGAGGGTGTGCCGGACTTGAGGATGGTGCTGGAGGGCTGCCTATGTCAGATGCACATAGTACACTCCCTATACATGGTTAGGCACAGGTAGTGTCATGTTTGGCATCCCTTTTACTGTCTTTGCGAGTCAGAGAGAGGTTTCATTCCCTGAGGCCCTACTGTGTCAGTGCATATGCTATGTGTTGCCTCTTTGACAAAGCCAAGGCATACTGAGCACACCCCTTTTGCCTACTGGAGCAGACTCAGGTTGTTCCTGCTCTGAGTCACTCTGTACCTGCACAGGCCTTGGCATTGGTGGGGGGCTGTGTGGCCCTGCAACATGCTGTTTCTGCTGCAGCTTTTTCCGCAGGATCATATTGTGTAGCATAGCACATACCATTACTATTTGGGTACATGTAGCTGGTGAATACTGCAGGGCTCCACCGGATGTGTCCAGACACTGGAACCATGACCTGAGCATCCCAAACACACTCTCTATTATATGTCTGGCCTGTGCGTGTGCATCATTATGGCATTGTTGTTCAGGTGTGTGTGCATTTCTGATGGGTGTCATCAGCCATGGCTCCAGTGGGTACCCAGTTCCCCACTAGGTGACCATAGGGGATGTCCATATCGGCACATCTGTGGTACAGCTGCATCAGTTGCCATATGTGTGAATCATCATAGCTTCCAGAACAGCCAGCACACACATTCAGTATAATGCCCTGGGCATCACATACGACCTGGCATTTGATGGAGGGGATGCCCCTGTGGTTGATGTAGGCCCTTCCCTGTTCACCGGGTGGTGCTTTGATGCATACGTGCGTGCAGTCTATAGCACCCACTACCCCAGGGTAGTTAGCTATTTGGTGGAAGAGGCGCATATTGTGGGTCAACACCTCCCATGTGTTGAGGAAATATACGTGCTCACTGGCATGTGCTGACATGGCATCCAGGAACTGGTGAAATACTCTGGATGCTGATGCCTGTGAGATGCCCATGTTATCCCCAGTTGTAGTTTGGGAGGTACCTGTGGCTAGTATACCTAGGCCTACACATACCTTGGTATCCACTGGGATGGGTTCCCCTTGGCCAGTGTGGTGTGTCAGGTGTGACCTGCACAGCTCAACAATTTGCTGGAGGAGGTCTCTGTCCACTCTATAGCACTGCACTATCTCCAGCTCATGTAGCCCCTGGTAGGTTACCCTGGGTCTATACACTCTTCTCTGTCTCCTCACTGTAGGTTGTTCGGCAGCATTGACATCCTCACCACCCTCAGCCTCTTGCAAACTTTGTTCTATGTTGCCTGCTGCAGCCCTTCTCATTTTTTATGTTTGGTTTTAAAATTTCCATGCTTGTATATACCGGTGGTGTAGAGTGTGGAAAAACCAAGGGGGTAGGTGTTTGCTTGGTTTATAGTGGTGCTCTGGGCTGGGCTGGTCTGCTTCCTGTGTGATTAGCTGATTCTGATACATTTCACCTGGCAGCTCAACTAGGTCTCTTTGGCTACCTTCCTACTGCTGTTTTCCATTCCCATTGCCTCCCTGTTTAGGCCCGTGTGTGCGCCGCACAAACGGAGTGCTCAACTGTGCATAGAGCTGTTTTTCATGGTTTAACTTCCTTTTTCTTCCTGTTCAACCTGATGCATGGCGCGCACACACACTTACACTGTGTAAAGAGTGCTTGGCAGGTTTAGACACACCCCTAGCTGAACTGTGCTATGCTAAGAGCAATCCCGAGCCACAGGTCTCCAATCCACTTACAGTATGCCTGACACACCCCCACATGATGTCACCTATATTCTAGTCTTGCACCCAGCTATTTATACTCTTACATTCTTGGGACCTACCTCACACCCAGGGAAAATCTGGGATTCACTAACCCTTCCCTCATTTGCATAGGATTGCTTGCTAATGCATAGTTACATGTCCCACACTGAGCCTCTCCCCTTAGCAACCATTACGCACTGGCCTGGTTGTCTTTTGACTGCCATTGACTTGCCTGGCAGAATACTGTTTTTTGTTAGAATGCTTATTTTAGGTTTATTTTATTTATTTCCCCTGATCCCATCTGCGCGTTGCTGATTTATGCTTAACCGGGCGAGATTGGCGAAGATAAAAATTAAATGTTGTTTAATTATTTTTTTTTACATTTTGCAATGCCAATGGCCTTCTACTTGGACATTGGCATGCTTTCTCAATGCTTTGCAGCCTTTATTTGGAGCTGTCATAGCTCCATTTTGTAGACTGCTGAACTGTACTGGGTTACTAACCGAGTACATTTCTACACACTGCACTCGTCCTGCACGGACGGCTGCCAGCTTCCTGGATCCCATATTACCCTCATTTGCATGGTTTTCACCTGCAAATGAGGGTAATTTTAATACAGGTGCTCAGTCCATGCAGGATTAGCCTAAGAACTCACGTGCATGTCCCGGGAGCTCATTCCTGGATCGCACATCGGCCATATTGCCGAAGATAGCTCTTAAACTAATCCTGCACACTATAAAGGGCTTCGTAAATCCGGGGGATTGTCTTTTATCTTATCACCATGTTTCACAGAAGGTGCAAGTGGAACGCCTGTTCTGCCATTATTAACATACCTTGTACTGTGCAGTACGGATACATAGTTCTTTACACATGCTTTCTTCTTAGATTTGACTAAAACTTTTTCATCACTCTTTCCTGACTGGCATTCTGTCTGGTACAAGATTTTTTAATGAGTTTGCATCTCTTTTTCAGGATTTACCTTTAAAACATGCATTTCAATCTAAGAACTGGGCACTGTTTCTTTTTTACTCGATGCACCATAAGGCTATATTCTTGGACAATTACCCTTTTCTGTATTTGCTACAAAGTTACCATCAGTCATTTTCCTACATTTCGCTTTTTATCTGCTAATGATCTTGTCATCCATTAAAATGACCTTGAAATGATCTCTGAATTGTTACTAGTTGGTTCAAGCAAAAGCATCTCAAAAATCAACTTTCCTAAAATTAAAACTATGCTCTTTAACATCACAGCCCATTACATAACGTACAGTTCTTTCAGTATCTTGCAGTTCGCCTAGATGTCATTTTTATTTCAGTTCAATCACGTCAAACACTGAAAACCTAAAACAACTCTGTTGAAATATCTGTAGATATCTGTGTCCAGATATTAGCACAGCAATTGAAAAAGGGGTCCTTAGCCTCCAACAGGACTATGTACTGCCCTTGTTAATGGACACCTCTCAGTGAGACCTTCATGATTTGCAGGTGTTGCTGTATAAGACCTGTTATTTAAATTTTCTAATTTTAAGGGGTGAGTATCACTGTACCATTCATAAGACAGCAGACTGAAAAAATATGTTCTGCTTTGCATTTTAAAACGGAGGTTATTGACTAGTGCCCAATATTCTGCCAGGAAATGGAATGACTGGCAGGTGTTCTACAGACTTAGATTTTAGTGCTGATAGGACTATACACCCCACCATACCGTATGTCTTCTAGCATAAGATACATGGCTAGACTAGGGGCACCGTTTTTACTTTTGCTTTGTGCTTCATTTGTCACACCTCTCAAATAATCTCAAAGTTAACATCTTCCCTTAGTCATACAAGCTGTTTTTAGAATACCTCCACTGATTAGTTGACCACATGGCTCCATTCTAATGGCTTACCATAACTTTTGTTGTCTAACTTTTGAAGATGTAATAGCTTTTTCCCTTCCTGTCCCCCATCCTCCATTTTCACTATATGTCTGGTTGTTTATCTCACAGCAGGGGCTTTATTCTACACTGCAGAGCTATTATGCACATTTAGCTTTCAGCCCACCAAAGAATAGGAACTTTATGTAAAAACCCTTTTTTAACTTGATGTCATCCATATAGATTCACCACAAGTAATGGTGATATTTTCTTTTACTTAATGCTTAACTTTGTTTGAATATCTTTTTATGAATGTTGGCTGTAGATGAAAATTTTAAAATCGCTATTGCTTTCACCTCAATGTATTGTACTTTGCAACACAGTGGGGGGCTTTTTGAGATTTTCCCCCTTTCTCCACTGTGAAAATTTTGGATGGTAAGGAGGTTCAGGGTGGGCCTTGCTCCCATAAAAAAAAATTGTGTTTTTTTAGTGTTTTTGAATCATAGGTTTTAATATTCAAAACTGATTTGACTGAGCATGATCTGATTGTTAGTAGGAAAACTCTTTAGCTGTATATATGATAATGTATGCATAGCTGGGTAATAGATAACACTTCATTTTGTTCCTGCTACATCTGTTGAAATTATATACATAAATTGTACTTTTCATCTATGACTTCTTGGGTGGAATGGTGCCACTTATGAATACCTGATATACTTTGTTAGTAAACAAATAAAAAAACGTAAAAATGGATTGAATGATCTCTCTGCAAATTGTAGCAAAATATGAAGGGTAGCTTTTAGTAAACAGAGGTTTCCTCAGCTCAGACTAACTAGTACAATGTAATACTGAAAGCAGAAAGTCCCTCTCCCCTTCAGAACAATCAGAAAAACACTGAAATAGGTTCTACATCAACACTATAACAAAACAGTTAAAAAAATAATAAAACAAAAACTTTTCAACATTTGGTCCTAAGCTGTCAAAGGGCCACAAAGGCTAAGATTGTTTTGCCTTCTTATTTTAGGATTATATTTTACTGTTTTACTCCCTCCTATGCCTTACATAGCATAGGAATTTCTAATCCACCCGCAATTTAAATTCCATCTTCTCAGGTTGTTCAAAACCAATTATTCTGTACTATAAAGATAGATTGATACTACTAACACTACATCAGCTTGATCTTTGTTAATATTAGAGAAGTATAATATATTACAGTCGTCTTAATACTTTTTACTTAATTTCTGATTATCCTGCTTGTATAATTATATTAATTCTGTATTAGTTCATATTTGATTGTTGTTGATTTTGGTTGTGTTTTGTTTTGATTTCAATTTATACATCTGTAAATGGAGCTTTTCTCCCCTGGCCTCCACTGAAAAAGGGCTCATCTTGGCCCAATGGACATTCCCGGTTAGCAAATTGCAAATAAATAAATAAAAATAGCTTTATTAGACTTTTTTATATAGCAGAGAATGAATTTTCCTTCTTCCCCTGGAAATATTAATGCTTATTTATTTATTGCTCAAACATAATTGCTGAAGACTGTATTTGCTCAATGAAGTTTTATGTTATAAATTTTGAAGTAATGAATGCAGGTTAAAATGTATAGCTTCTGTTCACTTTGACATTGTAGAATCTCAGAGAAAATGTGACACACTTCACTGTTGTGCTCTCTGACGGATATTATTTTCTATCTATTTATCTGTAGGTATATACACACGAGTGTAAATCAGTTGATCTAAATATACAATAACTAAACACAAGGGATTTAAGCAAAACTGGTGTAACAGTTCTAAACTCAGCATAACTAAAAAATAACATAAAAATTAACAACAATGTTTGTTTTTTTTTTGCAGGAGGTAAGCCCCCTGCACACCTAGACCACTAACTCCACATTCACACTATAGTGCAAAAGAGAGAAAACCCACTGAAATGCATCAGTGGCTCACAAGACAACACACTGTAGTAAAATAAACTTCAATATTACAAAACTGTAAGAAATCTGGCAGCAATTACACAATGGTAGGCTGTGCTTATTATTAGAGTTGTAAGTACAAGTAGGTAATGTAAGTTAGCATTAGATGAAGTAGTGTTAGATTTTATATAAATAAATATATATATATGTGTGTGTGTGTGTGTGTGTGTGTGTGTGTGTGTGTGTGTGTGTGTGTGTGTGCGCGCGCGTTGTTTGTGCTTAAGGGAGTGGGGTAAAGATGCCAGTTCTCTTTTGCATGATATCTACTATTACTTGAGTACATGTACTGGAATAATTTATGTAGTTCAGTTTGTGGCTTTCATTCTGCAATGGCTGAGGAAATACGTTTAGAGTTTGGGTATACATACAGCAATACAAAAATGCAATATATGTATATTTTCTTTTTAACAATTTTCATTCACATCATTAAGTTTTGATCATTTAAAGTAGACTCTAGAGAAGATGAAGGGTGATATAAATTGAAAGAGAACACACATGCTCACAAAAAGTGTTAAATTGTTTGCCAGGAAAAAGAAAAATTGTAGTTGTGTCTGTTGGTTTAATTTCTCCAAACATTTTGGGTTTATAATACCTTGACAGGAATGTGCCCCATTTTTTAAGCCATGGCAAATTAAGAGGTCATGGAATTAGCATTGTTTCAATCTTGGATGTTAGCCAAGAGTGCTCTTCTCTGCACCCACAAAGTGCCCAGAATTGCCTTCTTATGTAATTTTATGGGGTTCCATGCATTGGTAGCATGTCTAAGTGTGACTGTAAATTCTTTTTTATTAGACACAGTGCTCCTCCATCTACTGAAACTATCTGGATATCTTTCTTCCATGGCTGTCAGGTTGTATATAATTTAACTAGAATCTTCCCTGATCTAGTATCAACATTTTTAATAGTTCCATAGCTCACATTACATTAACTTCACTACACAATCATTATTGTTAAAGTACACGTTGTGTGTTATGCAGATGCCTGAGTCATTATATTCAACAATCTCATTGATAACATGTGTCCCAAAGTTGAATCTGTGTACAGGATGGACCAAAGTACAAAATCCTAGTCTTTTCAGTATTTATATATAAACCATTATCCATCCACCATCTGTATGTCTCCAGGACATATGAGTTGAATTTAATATAGCCAGCGGCACTAATTATAGTCAGAAGCAGCTCCTAAATGCTTTATCCCATGCATGGTTCCCCTCAGATTATCTATGGTATGATCCTAGTTGTCCACACTAGGGATAATATGTAATTATCAACCATGGGATGGGTTAATAAAAGCACCACAAGTGCAAATGGCTGACTATAACCTATTTATTTCAAAATACCTGACAACTCCTGCTAATCTAGTATCCCAACCAATACTAAGTGGGGATATTCATCCAAATCCAGGCCCCCCTCTAACTTCCCCACTCCTCTCAATCCCAAGCACACACCACCTGAATTTCATAAGAAAACACTCAGACCTGCTAGCTCTCGGCATTAACATTATAAGTATGCTGAACAAAATAGATGAGCTCCATGCAACTCTGTCTCTATATGCCCCCGACTTAGTACTGCTCACAGAAACATGGCTGAAACCACACAACAAAGATAATGAAGTACTTCCACTAGGGTACAACATACTTAGGACTGACGGACTATGTAAGAGAGGAGGTGGCGTTGCCCTTCTTTCCAAAAACAATCTCACCATTGACCATATTAACATGGTCATCCCTATATTTAACAATGCAGAGAATCCTTTCACCAAGGTGAAAATTAACCAATTAAACATCTGAACCTACTAGGATATATATATATATATATATATATATATATATATATATATATATATATATATACACACACACACACACACACACACACACACACACACACACACACACAGACACACACACACACACACACACCTCCTTGGGATAATACTAGCACACTGGAATATCCATACTCCATTGGACATCACTATTGTTCCCTCAGGAAACAATCATTATAGGGGATTTTAATATAGACTAGTCCTCTCTTAACTTACCCTTACCCTCCAAGAATATAAATCTCTATGGTTTCCCACAGCTTATACAAACTATAGATATACCGTATAGATAAATCTACAAATAAAGAGTCCATACTAGACTGGGTACTTACTAACCATCCATCCTCAGATCAACAATTTGGTACACTACCAGACAGTCTAAGTGACACCTCCCCACCTTTATACTACGACAACATATTAAACCCACAAAAAAAAATCCTCCAACACATATGCTACTCCAAAAAACTTCAAATCAGATGACTTCATAACAGCCTTAAACCACTGCAACTGGTCCCATCTTACCTACCTTCCATTGGACATGGCTGTAGACCACTTTAGCTCTACCTTTCTAAGTATACTTAATCAGATAGCCCTCCTAGAACAACCAGAGTTAAATCTAACTATGCCCCCCTGGCTCTCCAAAACAACCCATCTGCTTCTAAAAGAAAGATATAAGGCCTGCAAAAGTTGGCGTAACAATAAAATTAACCCAAATAGACAAATATTCCTTGAACTAAGAAATAAGGCTAAAAGACAAATAAGGAATGATAAAAAAATCACACAAACATTCAAACTAAACATAACTTAAATCTACAAAAATTCTGGGCAGCTATTAACAAAAGTCTACAAAGGGTAAAACTAGTACTCCGCCCCCCCAAAATAAATGGTACCAATAACAACATAGCTACCCAATTCAATTACTTCCTTACCAATTCAGTTCTTATACTGATAACTCCTTCTACTATCACTAGTCTCCCAGATCTACATAAGCCACCAAACAAACAGAACCTCTTTTCAATTGGCCCAGTCCTAACCAGTCTTATCTATAAACATCTCTCCAAACTAAAACCTACCACCCTTTCAGCAGAAAAACTCCCAGCTGAATACCTACGGATTGCAGCCAAAGCCATCACCTACTCTGTTTCCATATTAATTAATAGATCTATAGCTGAACAATTGGTAACTTCCCTCTGAAAAATCTCTCACAAAATTCCATTACACAAAGGTGGTCCATCAACTGAATTATCCAGCTACTGTCCAATAGCCATATTTTCCCCATTGTCAAAAATATTGGAAAAATGTATTCACTCTCAGGTACTAAACTACCTCTTATCCAACAACCTTCTTGCCAAAATATAACATAGGTTCCATCCAGGCCATAGCACTACCACTGCTCTAATCAGTTTTACCAATGCTGTCAATCAACAATGGAAATTAGGTACCCTAGTCTCCACTGCCTTTCTAGACTTGTCTAAAGCATTTGATATGGTCTCTCACCATAAACTCCTAACTGTCCTCACTGAACTCAACCTAGGTATATCCACCCCGCTCTGATTTAAAGACTATCTCTCCAGACATCAGCAAGCCATCAAATGGATGGACTCCCTATCTGCCCTCTTTCCAGTTACCCTAGGCGTAACAATCTGCACACAGCCACCCATCAAGCAAACTTGGTCCAATATGCCAATGATGCCACACTAATCTGCTCAGCTTCCTCTCTCCAAACTCTTCGAGAACAAACTTAGGCTGCCTTCACCACTATTGAAACCTGGCTGTCAAGCTCCCAACCTATTCTAACCCCCCCCCCCAAAAAAAAAACAGCTCATGCTTTTCCACTCCTGCAAAGCTCCTGAACCCACTCACCCTATTAGAATATCACCTACAGACAACACTTTCTTCACCCCAGTGCCACACCTGAACCCACTCACCCTATTAGAATATCACCTACAGACAACACTTTCATCACCCCAGTGCCACACCTGAACCCACTCACCCTATTAAAATATCACCTACAGACAACACTTTCATCACCCCAGTGCCACAAACAATACTACTAGGATTGGTTATCGACCAAAACCTTAAATTCGAAAAGCATGTAGCCCAAATCTTAACTAAAGTGCATAAAAAACTCTGCACCCTTTATTGTTGCAAAAACTACCTGACCACAGACAGTAAAGCCATCATAGCTAGAACTCACCTACTCTCCACTTAACTATATTCATCCCCTGTACTAACCAACCTGAACAAAGGTGACTTAAACAAATTAACCACTTGCTATAACAAAATAGCAAAATTTGCTACCAAATCTTCCTGTCGAGCCGATCATTGCCAAGACCTTAAGCAATTAGGCTGGCTAGAATTACCTAACTTGTTAAACTTTGACCAGCTTATCATAGCACATGAACTAGTCTACCACCCCAATAAAACACCAGCTCTAACAGGCCAACTCAACCCCTACAACAACAACTGCCAACTAAGATCCACAAGCAAAGTGCCCATAGAAATATCTAAAAGCAAATATACTTCCTGTGACTTCCTTTACTCAAGTGCAGTTGGCAAAACCTGGAACTCCCTCCCCCTTGAAATCAGAACACAAGATAAAAAATCAACTAAAATCCTACTTAACCAATTCCTGGATATGCAACTATCAACACCCACATTAACTTACTAATAACTGCTTAGTCCTGCCTCATAATTAACCATAAATAATATATTTCAAGATAAAGTAATGCAGTTACATCAAGCATGGCACTTACAAGAACATCACCGTCTAACAGTAATGACATGTACCTACCTACCTACCTTCTGAATTTGAGAGTATCATGGTTATATTGAATAACATTATATTGAATGTCTTAACATTTTTAGTATAGTGATTCTCTGCCTACATCCTGAATGCGTTTGAACTGGGTGTTTTAAATACTTTTGCATCATGGTTATATTGAACAACGTTGTATTGAATGCCTTAATATTTCTGGTATTATGATGTGTTATGTTCATAAGTTCATAGGTGTGTACTAGGCTAATGGCCCTGGTGCCTATATAAGCCTAGCCCAAGAAGATTCCCTGGCATCATGCTGCCCAAGGTTAGTTCCCAGTGTCCCTGTCAAGCAAGGCCACTGAAGTGATCCCTGGGGTGAGCTTCCTATTGTCCAGCCACTCGTCAGGATTTCTCTTAAAGAGGGCAGTGAAGTGCTCTGCTTGATATGAATGGGAAATTTGTTCCAGAGTATGGAAAGTCTCTAGGTTAAGAACCTGTCCCTCCACATATTCTGTTTATTGTGGTAATGAGGTTTAGGTCCCTGGAGTGTCTGGCATGGAGGGATTGGGATTTCTTTAGGTGTAGCATATCTAGCAGCTCTGGGTCAGACATGGCTTTGTAGGTCAAGCAGAGATTGCCTCTAACTAGGCGACAAGAGACAGAGTATAGCTTGAGTTTTTGGAGTCTGTCCATATATGGCATGTGTCTAAGGCCTAAGATCCTCTTAGTGAGGTATTTTGTGGCCTTTCCAGTTGTTGTAGGTGTCTAGTGAGGTACATACCAAATGAGGCATATTCTATAATAGGTCTAATAAGGGATGAGTAGAGAGGGATTATGACCTCTTTCTTCCTGGATGAGAAAACGTTTGTAATGAGATGTGCCACATAGAAGGACTTTCTGACTACATTAGTAATGTGGTTATCAAAGGAGAGGTTGCTGTCAACCTGTGTCCCTTTGTGGAGTGGGATGACCATAGCAGTGTGCCATTCGGTAGGACCAAAGCCGGAAATGAGGCTGTGATTGAACAGGGTAGTCAGGTGTGGTGCCAGTTCACTTTGTAATTCATGTAGAACACAGCCAGGGATGTTATCAGGTCCCATGGAAGCTGTATTCTTGGCTTTGGACAGTGTGTAGAGCTTTTCTCTCTGGGCCTCTGCTAAAAACAGGCAATTTTTGCCCAGTTGGATTTCCCCAGTAAACAAATGTAAAATAAATAAATAATAAAATGACCCACAAGGGCAGCTAGCCTAATACTTACCTATGAACTTGTTAAAACTGCATACATTTTAATGTCAGCTGCAGATTCAGATACTAAGTATGTGTTCTTATTACATAAAAAAGAAAATACAAAATTGAACAGTAATGGGCACAATACAGACCGCCTATGGGACACCAGAACCAATTTCTGAACAAATATAAAAGTGACCACTCAGTTTAAGATGCCAGCATTATACCTAGTTAATAACAGTTGGGGTTGGGTGACAAAGAGTTGACTAATATCATGGGTGTGATACTATTGAAGGCTTTTCATAAGTTCAAGTAAAGCACCCTAACACTTATGTCATTATCCAAGGCTTCACTGACATTATCATCAAACTGGACAAGATTAGGAAATAGAGAATTCTTACCCATAAGCAGATCTGCAGCTGGCTCATTTAGAGCCCAGTGTTGCTCCCCAATCTGGCACAAAAACAACAACAAAAAACTCTTTTCTCTGACCTTGCATTCCTTCACTTCAAGGAGGGGCACCTGGTCCTAAAGCCTTCACTCTCTAATGCCCACTCTCACGTTTACATAAGGAGCATAAAGAAAGATAGTAAAAAAACAGATCTTCCAATAGCACCCCCAAACACCTTACATCTGGGGGCAGCTGTCCCCCCTTAGCTACTGTTCTTCTCATAAAACCATGTTGGTTAATACTGATTAAATTAATTTTCTTTCTCTCACTTATGGTATCTGATGAGCACCTTTCGAAACATTTACTAAATAATAATGTTAGACTAATGGGAAAACAATTGATGATAACATCTTTAGATACTTTTTTGTATATGGGCAGTATATTGCCAAGCTTCCAGTTATTAGATGCAAAAGGGTTTTTAAGACTAGATTAAATAACATTGACAGTGGCTTAATTAACTATTTTTAATGTTGTATATCAAACAACCTGGTATTATATCCTCTTCCCCTTCCCCTTCCTGCTTTTTCTCCTCTCCCTACTCCACTAACGTCTGCCTCCAAATCCACTTACTACTCTTTCTTGTTAGTAAGAGCATATCACATAATGGTTCTTCTCCCTTATTTGGGTTCTACTCATACTTACTATTGTATTTAGCATAATCTGTTAGCTTAATTTTCTTTTGTATAATGTTTTTTATGGTTCTTCTTTTAACCAATACAGCCTCTGTATTATGATTTTACTTGTCTTTATATATATTGTTAACTTTGTCGGCTGCCTTTGTATTCAGATTTTACTTATCTTTTTTATATTGTTAACTTTCTCACTGTTCTTGCTTGGAGCTTTTCTCCCCGGGCCTCTACTGAAAATGGACATACATCCAGTTAGACTAGCCTGGTCAACAAATGTAAAATAAAAAATAAAAATATATCCCAATCCACCAAGATATTATTTTTAATCTTAGACAAAGCTTTTTTAACTATTTCTTCCTTGATTATGAGTTATATAGTTTGTAAAATATCAAAAGTTAAAGCTTCAACATGTGAGGTCATTTTATATGATACAAGAGTAGTAAAACAATTATTCAAATGTCTGTTAATTCACTGCTATTACTAATAAGGATATCCTTGTGAAAAATGAAACTCACTCCGTTGGTGATGGTTTTTGCACTGCTATAAAACTTCTTGTGGTCCTGACACTATCACCGAGTCCTCATTTGCACTCTTAGTTGTTTTAATTAGCCTCTTGCTCTACATACTTCATTAAGTACTTGCTTGGATCTCTTTGAACCACTCTGTTTCTATGTCCTAAACTTTCATCTTTTCTTTCTTAATAATTTAGTTAACCTTTTATTTCACTACCACGGATGAACATGTTTAGGATTTACCAAAACAGCACTTTTACATGAATTCAGGATGCTTTAGTATTTGGTTTCAAATTAATTCCACAAGG